>NC_088173.1:71845127-71969017 GCF_028769735.1 Zonotrichia leucophrys gambelii
CCCCCAAAAAATGGCCAAACGGGCCCCCAAAAGGGGGGGCCCTACGGGGAGCCCCATAATGGTCTTTTTGGGAGACTCCAAAAGGGCCATCCCGGGGAAAACCCCCATAATGACCTTACGGGGAAACCCCCATAAGGGCCCTTTAACGGGGAACCCCATAATGCCCTTTAAACTGGGAGCCCCATAATGGCCATACTGGGAACCCCATAAGGCCTTACTGGGAACCCCATGGGGGCTTTACGGGGCCCCCAAAAACTCCCTTACTGGAGCCCCAAAGGGCTTTACTGGGACCCCAAAAAATGGCCATCCTGGACCCCAAAGGCCTTACGGGGACCCCAAAAAGGCCTTTAACGGGAAACCCCATAATGACCTTACGGGGAACCCCTAAAGCCTTTTTGGGACCCCAAAACTGCCTTACTGGGAACCCCATAAGGCATTACTGGGACCCCAACAAGGGCCTACTGGGACCCCAAAATCTGCCATCCTGGGAGCCCAAAACTGCCTTCCCTGGGGGACCCCTTTTATGGCCATACGGGGACCTCAAACCCCCTTTAAACGGGGAAACCCCCATAAGGGCCCTTTAACTGGGATCCACAAGGGCCCAAAATGGGACCCAAAGCGCCCTACGGGGAGCCCCATAATGGTCTTATTGGGACTCCAAAATGGCCATACTGGGCCCCCCATATTTGCCCTTTACGGGGGAACCCCAAAAATGGCCTTACGGGGACCCCAAAGCTGCCTTACGGGGACCCCACAGTGGCCATACTGGTGCGGCACCCCCGGGTGACTGGGAGGGCTCAGCGGGGCGATGCTGCAGCTGTCGTGGGGGTCCCCGGGGGGCCGGGGGGGGAGGGTCGGGCACCGTTTCGCCTTTTCCCACCGGGGACACCCCACGGGAGAGTCTGGGGACCCCCAAAAACCCTTCCCCAGGGAGAGACCACCCCGGACATCCCGATGGGGGATGGAAAGGGGGAAGGGATTCCAAACCCCTTTCCCCAAAAACTCTTTTCCCCCGGGGGAACCCCCAGGACCCTCCGATGGGGATGGGTACGGGGGGGAAGGGGTTCCCCAAACCCCTTTCCCCAAAAACTCTTCCCCCCGGGGGAGACCACCCGGACATCCCGATGGGGACGGGTCCAGGTGGGAAGGGGTCCCACCCTTCCCTAAGACCATTCCCAAAGGAGAGACCACCTGGGACACCCTGATGGAGACAGATCCAGGTGGGAAAGGATCCAGCCGTTCCCTAAGACCATTCCCAAAGGAGAGACCACCTGGGACACCCTGATGGAGACAGATCCAGGTGGGAAAGGATCCAGCCCTTCCCAAAGACTATTCCCCAGGGAGAGACCACCTGGGACATCCTGCTGGAAATGGATCTGCATGGGAAGGGATCCCAGCCCTTCCCAAATTGTCCCCTCAAGGAGAGACCACCCAGGACATCCCGATGGAGACAATCTGGGGTGGATGTGATGGTGGAGGGGACAGAGTCACTGTGGGGTCTCCAGATGTGGAGTTCATAAATTCATGGAATTGTAGGATGGTTGGAGTTGGGAAGGTCCCTAAATCCGATCCAGTGCCACCCCATACATGGGCAGGGACACTTTCCATTCTCCCATTTAGATCCAGCTCAGCCTTGGACAATTCCAGGGATGTGTCCAATGGGATAATCCAGGGGAAGCTGCTCCAGCCCAGCAGCTGGAAGGTTTGGATTCAGTGGGAATGGGGGAAAACTTGGAAAGGAAGAAAGGAAATGTCTGTGTTTCAAATCCATGGAGAACCAGCGAGGGAGGGTGGATCCAGCTCAGACCCTCGGCCATGCTCCAGAACATCCCGGTTTCCTGGACACCCTGGAAGCTCCTGCGTGAGCCCGTGGTAATCCCAAAATCTGGGGGTGGGGATCATGGGTAAAGCAAATTTTCCCTCCTCCTGAAGCCACCACCCGTCCCTGTCCCCTCCAGCAGCAGAATTCCAGCCCCGGGGAACCCCGATGATCCCAAAACCGGGATGGAGTGAGCCCCAGAGTCCCGGGGACACGGGGCTGTCCCGCCCGCGCTGCCCCGGGCACCTGGCTCCAATTAGCAGCCGGCATTAATTAATCACCGCCCACGACAGAGCCGCTGGAGCGGCCCCAGCTGGAAGGAGCTGGGGGAGCTGGCGGAGCGGCTTTCCCGAGGGATTGGGATGGGGGAAAGTGTTGGGAATGCGGTGTGGGGTCCGGGCGGTGACACCGGTGAGGTGAAGGGACCGTCGGCCCTAAAACCTGCACTGTGGGATTGCCGATCCTGCCGGGATCCTGCTGGGATCCTGCTGGGATCGGGGCCATGGGAGTGGGGATGAGCAGCCCCCACCTCCAGCCGGGCTCTGGAGGGATTTGGAAACAGAGGAGGCTCCGTGGTTGGAAGGATTTGGGAACAGAGGAAATTCTGTTGTTTGAGGGATTTGGGAACAGCAGAGGATCCTTCGGGAAGAGCAAAACTCCATCTCCCCTTCGCTGGAGACTGGACAAACCCACCGCGGCTCCTAGTGCCACCAGTTTGCCCTGGGACAGCCACTGGGACACCCTCGGGAAGCTCAGGAGCCCCAAGGAATGTTCTGGGATCCCCCAAGAGCAGCAGCTGCGGGGTTGGGATTGGGGTTGGGATTGGGATTGCTCTGATCCCAACTTTGTGTCTGGGATTGGGATTGGTTTGATCTCGACTTTGTGTCAGCCCCATCCCAGAGCTGGGGACAGCGATGGCCGTGTCCCCACCCTGGGTTGTGCTGGTGACACGTCTGCTGTCCCCTACACCCACTCCCTAAGTGCCTTTCCCTGTATCCATGTCTGTCCCATAAATATTTGATCCCAGACAAATGGGAACGGTCCCTGTGCCGCCTCTGCGTGTGACAGAGCCGGGGGGGACGGTGACACCCTGGGGACTCTGGAGAGCCTCGGACATGAAACCTCATTCCTGAGGAGAAGGATCGGGGTCGGGGGGGCAGGGGGGGGAGAATTCCTGCTGTGGCCTCAGCATTTCTGGACTTGGGATGGTAGGATGAGGTTTGGGATGGCGGGCTCAGGTTTGGGGTGGTGGGATCGGGTTTGGAATGGAAGGATCAGGTTTGGGATGGAGGGCTCAGGTTTGGGATGGAGGGCTCAGGTTTGGGATGGTGGGATCAGGTTTGGGACAGCGGGACCAGATTTGGGATGGCAGGGTCAGGTTTGAGATTGGAAGGATGAGGTTTGGGATGGCAGGATCAGGTTTGGGATGGTGGGATCAGGTTTGGGATGGTGAGATCAGGTTTGGGATGGTGGGATGAGGTTTGGGATGGAGTCATGAAGTTTGGGACAGCAGGATGAGGTTTGGGATGGAAGGATGAGGTTTGTGATGGTGGGATCAGGTTTGGGATGGAGGGCTCAAGTTTGGGACGGCGGGATGAGTTTTGGGATGGTGGGATCAGGTTTCCTCCCACAGCTGGTTCTGGTTCCCCCAGCACAGGAGCTGTGGAGGGGACAGAGAGGGGACAGCAAGGGACCTAGACATGGAGTGATCATCTGGTGGGGTCAGGGGACATCTCAGCCAGTGCCACCCCCTGGGGACATCCTTACCTATCCGCAGGCTCTGCATCCCAGGCTCCAGGAGCATCGCCATGGCCTCGCTGCCCACCTGGAAAAGGAAGGGACAAAATCCATCCCTGTGTGCCCTCAGTGCGTGGGGTGGCCACAGTGTCCACTCAGTGTCCCCTCAATGTCCCCTCGGTGTCCCCTCAATGTCTCTACCCCCCAAAAACCACACCAGGGACGAGGCTGGGATCTGTAGGGTTGGCAGGAGGGGACCCCAAATCCCAGCTCCCCATGGGGTGTGGCTGTCCCAGTTTGGGGCACACATGATTGTCACCGTCCAGGGCGTCCCCAGCTGTCACAGCCACTGTGGGGACAGGGACCCGAGTTCCTGTCACCGGGCAGGTCAGACAGATGTTCAGGATACAGATGTGCAGGGTGGAAATTGCTGTTCCTGCACATTTTTACCCTTTTTTTGGGGAGGGATCATTTAGGAAAAATCCCAATTTATTTCCTGATGGAAGCTCGGTGTTCAAAGGGATCCTGGCTCTTCCCAGGGATTCTAACCCAGCCTGGACCAGCTCCAAATTTTCTTCCAGGGATAACACCCCAGCTCCTGGCTGCCTTCCCGAGGTCACAACCTCCCACCACCCCCAAATCCCCCAGCCCGCACCGGCCCCTCTCATCCCACAAATCCAGAGCTTTGGGATAGGGCTGAGCTCATCGGGAGAGGCCTCACCCCCAGCCAAACCCACCCACGAGCTGCCGGCCCCACAGACTCCTCTCTTCCCAAAAAAATCCCCACAGCCCCACAGCCTCCCCTCTTCCCAAAAAATCCCCACGGCCTCCCTGCAGTCTCGCTATATAAAAAAAACCTATATAAAACACGCAATACTACACCTCCCCTGTTCCCAAAAAATCCCAACAGCTCCACAGCCTCCCCTGTTCCCAAAAAAAATCCCCATGGCCCCACAGCCTCCCGTCTTCCCAAAAAATCTCCATGGCCCCATGGCCCTTCCCAAAAAATCCCCATGGCCCCACAGCCTCCCCTCTTCCCAAAAAATCTCCATGGCCCCATGGCCCTTCCCAAAAAATCCCCATGGTCCCACAGCCTCCCCTCTTCTCAAAAAGTCCCTACAGCCCCACAGCCTCCTCTCTTCCCAAAAAATCCCCATGGCCGCACAGGCTCCCCTCTTCCCAAAAAATCCACCAGTGGTCCCACAGCCTCCCCTCTTCCCAAAAAATCCCCACAGCCTCCCCTCTCCCCAAAAATCACCAATGGCCCCACAGCCTCCCCTTTCCCCAAAAATCCCTCAGGATACCAATGGCAGGTGGGGAGGTTTTCCCTGGAATGGGAATCCAGCTCAGGCCACCCTGGAACTGTGGGCAGGGAAGGCTGTGCTGGTGGCCCTGGGGTGTCACATGGGGAGTCCTGGGGGTGGTCCAGGGGTCCTTTTCCACCAAAATGTAGCTTTTCCACCAAAATGGGACTTTTCTACCAAAATGGGGCTTTCCAGGAGGTTTTCCTGCAGGAAATCACCCCCAACTCTGGGATTTGTGTCCTTTTCCAGCTGCCTGAAGCTCAGGTTGTGGTTTTGGATGAGCAGGGATGTCCCCAATGTCCCCAAACCCGCTGTCTCAGCTCCCCCAGAGGGACACGCCAGCCCTTGGTGGCTCCGTGGCTTTGTCCCCTGTCCCTTCATGGCCATGGGGAGTCCAGGGGGTCACTATGGGGTCTGTGCTGACCCTCAGCCCCCGAGTGGCCAAAATCCTCCTTGTCCAGGGTGGCAGGGGGTGACAACGGCCACCTTTGTCCCCAGGGTGCCGTTCCCCTCCCAGGCCAGGAGGGTGGGTGGCCTCAGGCCGCCGAGTCTCCCCAGTGACAGCGCTGTTGTCACCCAGGGGACACGGGACCAAGGCCCCGGCCCTGGGGGACCCTCCCGGGGCAGTTCCCGGTGCCTCCTGGGCTCCCTCCGGATTTTGAGGATTTTCCACCATTTCCGCCTCCGCGGGGGCTCACGGAAACGGGGAAAGGAAACAAAGTTTGGGACGGTATCAGGGTGGAGCAGCCGGGAGCGACACCGGGGCTGCGGCACGGCCGAGAGGGGCGCGGGGACACCGGCTTGGCTGGCAGGGTGACCCCACAAACGCAGGGTGACCCCACAGCTCGGGGTGTCCCCAAAACTCGGGATGTCCCCACAAGTCGAGGTGTCTCCACAAACTCAGCGTGACCCCACAGCTCGGGGTGTCCCCAGAACTCGGGGTGACCCTAAAACTCGGGATGTCCCCAAAACTTGGTGTGACCCCACAAACTCAGAATGACCCCGCAAACGCAGGGTGACCCCACAACTCGGGGTGTCCCCACAAACTCAGCGTGTCCCCACAAACACGGGATGTCCCCACAAACTCAGCGTGTCCCCACAAGCTCGGGGTGCCCCCACAAGCTTGGGGTGATCCCACAAACTCGGGGTGACCCCACGGAACACCAGGGAGGCTCAGGGCAGCTGTGGGGCTCCCATCCAGCTGTGCTGGGACAGAAGGAGCTGTTTGTCCCCACATCCCCGCTGTGAGCATGGCTGTGGGATTGGGGACACCCCAAATCTTCCCGAGAAGTTGTTGGGGTTCCCTGGAGCCCTTCCCTGTCCCCTCGGCCAAGGCTGGGACACAGGAGCCACCCGGGGGTGTCCCCTGCATGGTGCTGGCACTTTGTGGTGTTCCAAATGGTCACAGCAGTGTCCCAAATGGTCCCAGCGGTGTCCCCAATGGTCACATCAGTGTTCCCCAGGACAGGACACACGGGGACAGTGTCCGAGAGTCCCTCCCCCCTCTCCCTCATGCTCACACCCCCCTATTCCCACTGGGAAGAGGCCGCGGAGTCCTGGCACCCCCCGGGTGTCCCCAAACAGGGCAGCGACCCCAGGGTGGTGCCACCCTCACCTCGGCCAGGGGACAGGGCTGTCCCCACGTCCCCACGCCGGTTTCCGCCACCCCCGCTGACCACTCACCTCTGTGGGGGGAGACACAGGTTGGGGACCCCCCTCTTTGTCACCCGGGCCGTGTCCCCCGGGTTGGTGGTGGCTCTGTCCCCGCGGCTCTGTCCCCGTGTCTCTGTCCCCGTCCTGCCCGCGGCTCTGTCCCCGCCGGGGCCCCGCGCAGCCCCCCGCGCTCCGGCTTCCTCCCACTCCCTGTCCCGGCCCAGGCAGCGCCTCAAATTGCAATTCCAGCTGCAGATGTGGGAGCGGGAGCGGCGGGAGGAGGAGGAGGAGGAGGAGGCAGGGCCAGCCCCAGTCCCGCCGGCAGCGGAACCTCCGCTCCCCGCCCGGCCACGGCCACCGAGCGGGGACAAGGGTCCCAAACAGGACACGCCACCCCCAGACCCCCCCCGGTGTCCCCCTGAATTTTGTAAATCGCTCTGCCGGGTTTGTCACCGCGCGTCTCCCGGGGGACATCGGCTGTGACCCCGCATCCAGCCGCGTCCCGGCTCCGGAGCTCGGGATTATCCCGGGATTCTCCTCGTTCCCGTTCCCAAAGGGGGATCCTGGATCCGGGAAGCAGAGCCGGGGGGTCCCGGGAGTGGGATCTGATCCGGGGATCCCAGATTCGGGATCAGAGCTGGGAGCAGAGACGGGGATCCCAGATTTGGGATCAGAGCTGGGAGATCCCGAGGGTGGGAACAGAGCCAGGGAATCCAGGATTTGGGATCCAGATTTGGGATCAGAGCTGGGAGCAGAGCCAGGGGATCCCAGATTTGGGATCAGAGCTGGGAGATCCCGAGGGTGGGAACAGAGCCAGGGGATCCCAGATTTGGGATCCAGATTTGGGATCAGAGCTGGGAGACCCCAAGGGAAGGAGGCACACAAAGGATCTGTCCTGTCATTCCCAAAAATCTCCACAACGGGAAGAATCCACCCATGGGAGCCTCAGAAGCGTGGGCAGAACATTGGGATTGTTCCCATAACTGAGATATTTGGGATCACTGAGTTGAGGTGGTCAGGAGTGCTGGGATAATTGGGATGGTTGAGATAATTGGGATCATTTGGATCATTGGGGTCACTGAGATTGTTTGGATCGCTGAGATAATTTGGATTGCTTAAATTATTAGGATTGCTGAGATAATTGGGGTCATGTGGATCACTGACAACACTGGGATTGGTGGGACCATTGGGAACAGTGGGAAAATTGGGATAATTTGGATCCCTGAGATTGTTGGGATCATTTGGGGTCACTGAGATCATTGGGGGTTTGGGATCATTTGTTTGTTGGGATCACCAGGATCATTGGGATCACTGGGGGTTTGGGTTCATTGAGAGCTGGGAACATTTTGTTTGTTGGGATCACTGAGATCATCGGGATCATTGGGGATTTGGGATCATTGAGGATTGGGATCATTTTGTTTATTGGGATCACTGGGCTCACTGGGATCAAACCCCTGGGATCAGTGGGATCATTGGGGGTTTGGGATCATTGAGGGTTGGGATAATTTTGTTTGTTGGGATCACCAAGATCATCAGGATCATTGGGATTATTGGGATGAAACCCCTGGGATCACTGGGATCAAGGTCAGGAAGGCCCTGGCCAGGAATGTGGTGGCCTGGAGTGGGACATGCCAGCTGTGACCACAGGGGTGACACTGGTGGGGGACACTGGGTGGGGGGACAAAGTGCCACCTCCTGAGCCAGGGGACCTCCAAACCCCTAAAGGGACCGGCGGGGGACGTCAGAGCAGCATTTGGGATTATCCTGGTGCTGTACTGGGATTTTTGGGGGTCCAGCCTCCCCAGCCCTGCCTGGCACCGCTGCCCCGGAGCCGGGGAAGGTTCTGGAGGGTGGGGACAGGGACAAGGGCGGGGGCTCCGCCCGTGTTTGCGTCCCTGGCGCCCCGACAGGGATGAGGT
This sequence comes from Zonotrichia leucophrys gambelii, assembly GCF_028769735.1. NCBI lineage: Eukaryota > Metazoa > Chordata > Aves > Passeriformes > Passerellidae > Zonotrichia > Zonotrichia leucophrys. Next base: position 71,853,560 of record NC_088173.1, read on the forward strand.
AGCGCTTTCCGGGAATTGAGGCCCGGCCCATGGAAATGCCGCGGGGACAGGAAACCCGGGATGGGGACGGAGAACCACGGCTGGAAGCGGGGCCGGAGCCCAGCCCGGACCCACAGCAGTGGCGACAGCGACGTCCCCCACCAGGGCATGGGGGTGGCACCATCACGTCCCCATCGGGAGAGTGGGGACAGGATGCGGGCAGCCCCTCCCCTGCTGCCCAGAGCTCCCAGTTTGCTCGTTCCCAGCTTTTCTGGGGGCAAACTGGGCATTCCTGGGGCGGGACCTGCAGCGGGTTGAGGGGAACCTTCATCATCATTGTCATCATCATCATCGTCATCATCATCATCGTCGTCGTCATCCTCACCATCAGCTTCACCCCCAACCCGGGTGTCCCGCATGGAGCTGGCGGATCGGGACGGATAAACCGGGTTGAGGGACATTGTCCCCACCCCACCGAGGTGGCCCCAAGGCCGAGGGGACCCCGCAGGGAGGGGCTGCAGCCCCCCATACCCTCTCCTGGAGCGGCAGGAGCAGGGCTGGATCCTGGAAGGGGAAGGGCTGGATCCCTGGAAGGGGAAGGGTTGGATCGCTTCCTTCCCCCGCCCCGCCAAGGGCACGGCGCCCGCGGGGACGCGGTGCCAGCACGGCGGGGGGGGACACGGTGCCACCCGAATTCCCGAATTCCCGGCGGCCATCCCATCCCAAAGCTGGCACTGCTGCACACCCAGGGTCACTCCGCTGTCCCCTCCCCATCCCGGCGCTGTCCCTGCGCGTGGATTTGGGGATTTTGGGGTTGGAAAGCCCCGGGAGCCCCCGGAAAGCCCCGACCGAGCTCGGGGCACCCGCGGGCACCCGCGCCTGCCTCAGTTTCCCTGTAGTGCGCAGGAGCTCTCGCACACGCGTGTTCTTGCACACGTGTGGGGATCTGCAGGCTCAGAACAGCCCCTTGCACACCCGGGGTGAGCACGCGGGTGCTCTGGCACACCCACACGGACTTGGCTCCCCACGCATGTGCTGTTCACAGCCCTGCACACACACACACACACACACACACACACACAGAGGTTCTTGCACGCATGTGAGTTCTTTCACACATGTGAGGATCTGCACTCTCAGAACAGCCCCTTACACACCCAGGTGAACATGTGGGTGCTCTGGCACACCCACAGAGACTCGGCTCCCCACCCCTCTGCACACACACACACACACACACACACACGTGCTGTTCGCAGCCTTGCACACGCACACACGGGTTCTTGCACACACGTGTGGTCTTGCACAAACAGCCCATGACCTCACTCACACACACGCACACCCATGTGTACACACGCGCCTGTTCACACACACAAACACACATACCTGTGCACACACATACACGTGTGTGCACACACACATATGTGCACACACCCCATGTGCACACATACACAGACGTGCACATACACCTGTTCAAACACACATGTGCACACCCAGCATGTGCCCACACATCTGCAAACATGCACACACACCCATTCACACACACTCCATGTGCACACACACTCCATGTGCACACACACACGTACACACACCCATTCACACACTCATGTTACACAGTACATGCAACACATGCACACCACCATTCACACACACCATGCACACACATCCCATGTGCACACACTTCACACACACTCAGTGCACACACACACGTGCAACACACACACCATTCACACACTCTGTGCTTACACGATACTGCCACACATGCAACACACCATTCACACACACTCCATGCACACACATCCCCATGTGCACACACCCATTCACACACACTCCATGTGCACACACACTCCATGTGCACACACACACGTACACACACCCATTTACACACTCCATGCGTACACACATACATGCACACACATGCACACACACCCATTCACACACACTCCATGCACACACATCCCCATGTGCACACACCCATTAACACACTCCATGTGCACACACACCCTCGTGTGCACGCACCCATTCACTCCCACACACCCATTAACACACCTCCATGTGTGCACACACCCATTCACACACTCTATGTGCACACAACTCCCATTTGTGCGCACACACGTGTTCATATGAACACCATGAGTACACACACATGTTCGCTCACACATGTACATGCAACCCATGTGCACACACAATGCACACACACATTCACACACATGGACACCACAGCCATGTGCACATATGCACATGGGCACACACGTGTACATACAGCCCATGTGTGCACACAGTGTGCACACACACACATGGACACCACAGCCATGTGCACACACCCCATGAGCACACACACAATGTGCACACACATGTGAACATCACAGCCACGTGCACACGCACACACACACACATATGCACACACGTGTACATACACACTGTGCACACAATGCACACACACATCATGCACACACAAGCACCATGTGCACACACCCACGGTCACACCCATGTGCACACACACATAATTTGCACACACCCGTGTGCATGCACACATGCACTCACATGTGAGCTCACACATGTGCTCACACGTCCACACACACGTACAGCCACGTGTGCACACACACATGCACACACAGCCCCCATTTGCACATCCACACATGAGCACACGCAAAAGGGCACACCCATTGTGTTCACACGCATCCCATGTGCACACCCACGCGCACACACACCCACACACATGTGCACAGTCACCGTCACACACACACGTGTGCACACCCAAACACACCCACGTGCACACACACACCTCCACCCTTCCCCTCATGGTGCCCCTCCTGTTCCCCCCCTGGGTGCCCCTGGCTGTGCCACGGTGTCCCCCAGCCCCTCTGTCCCCATGTCCCCTTTCAGGGTGCCCCTGGCTGTGCCACGGTGTCCCCCAGCCCCTCTGTCCCTGTGTCCCCTCTCGGGTGTCCCCAGCCCTCCTGAGAAGGAGGTGAGAGAGAGGCAGCTGCAAACCATTACCGAGGGGCGGGGGCTGCTCCGGGCGCTGCTCCGGGGGTCCCGCCGGGCTCCCCCCGCTCCGGAGGCCCCGGGTCAGGCGGAGTTCTCCGGGAAAGGAAAACAAACGTGAGGGGCACGGCACGGGGGGCTGCGGCAGCGCTGCCTCTCTGGGGTCCCCAAAGGGGGAGTCGGGGTCCCCAGGGCCCCCTCGCCGTGCCCAGATGTGTCTCTGCGGTGACAGTGGCCACCCTGGGTCACCAAAGCCACCCCTGGGACCCTTCCCTGCAGCAGGAGCCGGGATTTGGGAATGGAGGAGCCAGGACAGCTCGGAATGGGGGCTGCAGGCTGGGTTTTGATTTTCCACTGGGATCTTTGTCGCCTCTTGCGAGGGTTAAATCCAGAAATTCCAGTATGAGGGAGGAAGAAGTGACTCCCGCCCTGTCTGGGGTCTGTCCCCACTGTCCCACTGTGGCATTGCCACCCCACGGCAGCATTCCCATTGTCCCACATATCCCACGATGGCAAGCATTCGCTGTCCCCCTGCTTCTCCCACCTTCTGGAGCATCCCAAACTCTGGGATCTCTCCTGGCTGGATGAGGCCAGAGGGATTTGAGGGACCCCCGGAGCAGCCCCCGCCCCTCGGTAATGGTTTGCAGCTGCCTCCTCCTCACCCTCCTCTTCCTCAGGAGGGGCTGGGGGACACCCCGAGAGGGGACACGGGGACAGGAGGGGCTGGGGGACACCATGGCACAGCCAAGGCCACCCCTGGGACCCTTCCCTCCAGCAGGAGCCGGGATTTGGGAATGGAGGAGCCAGGATGGCTCGCAGTGGGGGCTGCAGGCTGGGTTTTGATTTTCCACAGGGATCTTTGTCTCCTCTTGTGAGGGTTAAATCCAGAAATTCCCTTCCTGGAGATGAGGGAGGGAAAAGTGACAGATCCCGCCCTGCCTGGGATCTGTCCCCACTGTCCCACTGTGGCATTGCCACCCCACTGCAGCATTCCCATTGTCCCGGATATCCCACTCCCCACAATCCCGAGCATTCCCTGTCCCCCTGCTTCTCCCACCCTCTGGAGCACCCCAAACTCAGCGACCCCTCCTGGCTGGATGAGGCCAGAGGGATTTGGGGAGCCGGGAACTCCCCAGGATCTCTCAGCCCCCCTCATCTACTGCCACTCCTTGGGGCAGAAAATTGAGGATTTGGGATGAAAAGAGCTCTTCCCATTCTCCCACATCCCTGAGCCAGGAAAAGGGGGGGTCCTGCCCCCTCCAGCTGCCAGGGCTGATGGTTCAGGTCCTGAAAAGCGTGAAAAGGGCAAAAACGAGGAGCAAAATGCAAAACGATGTCGCAAAGTGGGAACACGGATTGGGAACACGGATCAGCCACAGCAATTCCAGAGTTCCCGGCAGTGCTGGAAGTGAGAGCGGTGTTGGGGACATCGATGTGACAGCGGCCATCTCTGAGCGATGTTAAACACGTCCTGCACTTTGGGATCCTCATCCCTATCCCAGGAACATTCAGGAGGGGGTAGAGCATCCTGGATTCCCCCCAGCAGCCAAAGATTCCCAAAGTTTTGGCTCTGAGAGCTGGAGAGGAGTTTGGGAGGAGAAATGTCCCACTCGGTGACAGCTCTGGGGTGTCCCTCTGGATCTGGGCACCCCTCAGGGAATCCCAGGATGGGGGAGGATGCCTCAAACATTCCCAGCCAAGCTGCTTTCCCTGAATTCCCCCGTGAGCTCCGGGAGCTCCAAGCCGCCGTTTTCCTGCCAGGAGTTTTGGCAGGAATGGCCTTTTCCTGTCAAACTGGGACGTTTCCAACCCAAAGCTGCTGTTGTTGTTCCTCACCAAACCTCCCACGGGTGGGAAAAGCCGTTTCTCATCCCACACTCCATCTCTCAGCCTCTGGAATTGCTGCACCGGGATCTCCCGGCACTGAGGGGTTCATCCCAAAAATCCTGAGCAGCTCATGGGGATCCAGGGAGTGGGGAAAAGGGACAGAGCCACAAAAAGGGGGGGGAAATGAGTCCTTGGGTCTGTGGGATGATTTTCCACCAGGAAAATCCCATCCCAGCAGCCCCTCAGGTGGGGATTTTGGTGGTGCCAGGAAGCTCCAGAGGGTGAGAATGGTCCTTTGGAGCTGAGTTGGGAGCGGAGGGTTTGATCCCTCAGGATTGGGGCTGGGATGGAACCAGGGCAGCTCTGCATCCGTGTGCTCCAGCATTCCATGGGCTGCAGTGTTGGAACCATGGATGCTGAGAATTCCAGACTTTCTGTGCTGACAGGCTCTGACCCCCAGGAGAACACTGCATTGACCTGAGGGCATGGAGAAGGATTCCAAAATGGAATGATAGAACTGGGATTGTGGGTGTGGAGTTTGAATAGAAATGTGTAATATCACAGGGTGGGAAACTTAGAGTTTAAGGGTTTGGAATATAGAGATATATATACAGCAAGATGGAGGGTTTGGGGTGGAGGCTGATCCTTCTCCTTCTCCTTCTCCTTCTCCTTCTCCTTCTCCTTCTCCTTCTCCTTCTCCTTCTCCTTCTCCTTCTCCACCTTCTTCTCCATGGGTTTTGGTGGTATTTTGTAATTGGATAAAAAAGTCCACATTGAGGACTTCAGGTGATTAGTTATGAGGTTAAAAGGGAAAATAATTTAGGTGTCACTTCTTAATTGGGTAGTTTAGCCTTAAAAGACCTTGTAACAAGAGATAATTGGCCATTTTGTGCCTGGCTAGTGAAACGCTGCAGAACTCACTGCTGTGAGACTTTGTAACATTGATAAAAAATAATGAACATCTAAGCCTGGACATGAGTGACTGTCTTGAGGGCCTTCAATCCCACCCTCAACAGAAGTAGGAAAAGAAGCCAAAAACCGGCACTGGGGAATGCTGGAGTGGTTGGGATCCCCCTCTTCCAGATCCAGGTCCCATCCCTGAGCTGGGAAAAGCCGGATCCTGCCTGTGAGGGTGGAGCGAGGCCACATCCCACCCCAGGCCTCAGAGCAAAACATTCCCAAGGGCCTTTGTCACCCCACACGGAACCTGGAGGGTGTTTGGAGCTCCTGGAATGCTCCTCAGGATGCCCTCGGAGCAGCCTCACTGCTGTGGGGTGGTCCCTGATGGAGCCACACCAGGAAAGATTATCCCAAGGGAATGTCATGATTCCAGAGGTGGGAGGATGAAGCATCGTTCCAAACCAGGATGGGAATGTTGTAGCTCCAGGGGTGGGAGGATGGAGCATCATTCCAAGCGAGATTGGGAATGTGGCTCTGGGTGTGTGAAACTGGATCATCCTAAGGTAGGAATCCCTCATCATTTCCCTCCCTCATCTCCAGGACGGGAATTTCTGAATTTAACCCCTCACAGGGACATCCTGGCTCAGGGTTTTGGAGCATCATCCCGAGGGAGGTGGGAATTTTGTGGCTCCAGGGGCAGGAGGATGGAACATCATCCTGAGGAAGGATGGAGCTGTCCTGGATCGAGGTCTGGGATGATGGAACATCATCCCAAGTCAGGATGGGGACATTGTAGCTCTGGGTGTGGAAAGATGGAGAATCATCCCAAGGAAGTACAGGGACATCCTGGCTACAGGTTTGGGAGGCTGGAACATCATTCCAAGGGAGACGGGAATGTCACAGCTCCAGGGGTGGGAGGATGGAGCATCATCCCAAGGGAGGTTGGGAATGTGGTAGCTCCAGAGGTGGGAGGGTGGAGCATCATCCTGAAGATGGGAATGTCGTAACTCCAGGCGTGGGAGGATGGAGCATCACTCCAAGGGAGGTTGGGAATGTCTGGGTCTGGGAAGTTGGAACATCATCCCAAGAAAGTACAGGGACATCCAGGCTCCAGGTTTGGGAGGCTGGAGCATCATGCCAAGGGAGGTGGGAATTTTGTGGCTCCAGGGGAGGGAAAATGGAGCATCATCCTGAGGAATGATGGAGCTGTCCTGGATCCAGTCTGGGATGATGGAACATCAGGGTCTGGAATAATGGAACATCCCAAGTCAGGATGGGGACATTGTGTTTCTGGGTGTGGGAGGATGGAAATGTCATGGCTCCAGGAGGATGGAGTATCATTCCAAGGCAGCACAGGGCTGCCATAATTCCAGTTCTGGATGAGGATTCACCCTGAAGGAGGATGAGGCTGTCCTCCTGGGGATCCAGGTCTGGGAAGTTGGAATATCATCCCAAGCCAGAATGGAACGGTCATGGCTCCAGATCTGGGACAATGGAACACCATCCCAAGCCAGAATGGGGGCATTGTGGCTCTGGGTGTGGGAGGATGGAGAATCCTCCTGAGGAAGGATGGGAATGTCATGGCTCCTGGAGGATGGAGCATTATTCCAAGCCAGGACAGGGCTGCCATAATTCCAGTTCTGGGAGGAGGGAGATTTGTCCTGAGGGAAAATGGGGCTGTCCTCCTGGGGATCCAGGTCTGGGAAGTTGGGATATCATCCCAAACCAGGATGGGGCTCTCATGGTTCTGGATCTGGGATGATGGAACATCATCCCAAGCCAGGATGGAACTGTCATGGTTCTGGGAAATTGGAATGTCATCCAAAGCCAGGATGGGGCTGTCCTGGATCCAGGCCTGGGAGGTTGGAACATCATCCCAAGCCAGGATGTGGCTGTGACAGCTGGATTTGGTATCCCCTCATGGACAGGGACCTCTGTCCAGGCAGACATTGATCAGGAAAAGCAAACCCTGGGATTCTGGATTTGGGGCAATGCCACCAATCCCCTGCAGTGCCCAGAGCGTCCCTGCCTGGCCTGGGCACTGCGGCAGATTTAGGGAATGGGGAATTAGCGCGGCAGGAGCGGGGCCGTGTCAGATCCCATTACCTCGGACCGTCACCGCTCCCGGTGTCGCAGGAATAATTCACATCCCGCTCCTCCTCGGGGAGCCCGGCTCGCTCCGCAGCTAATGAGGCGTTTGGGATCAGTGGCTCGAGACATCCCGAAATGTAAAAGTCAGGTTTGTGCATTAGGAATTGATTTTCCACTTGAAAGCTCACACACGTGGAAATGGACGAGGCTTTGGGATGAGAGGAATCCAACCCAAAATGTTTCCTTGGAGCCAGGCACCAGCTCAGCCTGAAATCCCTGCTGGAATAAGGCCAGGAATTGAGGTGGAAATTGGGGCAGGGGGATTGTGAATCCCTGGATTTGGAGGGTCCCAAACATCCCCAGGGTGGAAATTGAGACTGGGATACTGTGAATCCCTGATTTGAAGGATCCTAAACATCCCCAGGGTTGAAATATGGAGCTGGGAGTTGAGAATCCCTGGACTTGAAAGATTCCAAACATCCTGAGGGTGGAAATATGAGCTGGAGGTTGTGAACCCCCAGATTTTGGGGGTTCCAAAACATCCCCAGGGTGGAAATTGGAGCTGGGACATTGTGAATCCTTGGATCTGAAAGATTCCAAACACTCCCAGGGTGGAAACTGGAGCTGGAGGTTGTGAATCCCTGGATTTGAAAGATCCCAAATGCTCCCAGGAAGGAATATGGAGGTGGAGATTGTGACCCCCTAAATTTGAAAGATTCCAGACATCCCCAAGGTGGAAATTGGAGCTGGGACATTGTGAACCCCTGGACTTGAAGGATCCCAAAGGCTCACAGGGTGGAATTGGAGCTGGGGGTTGTGAACCCTCAAATTGGAAAGACCCCAAACACTCCCAGGGTGGAAATATGAGCTGGAGGTTGTGAACACCAAATTTTGGGGGTCCCAAACATCCCAAGGGTAGAATATGGAGCCGGGGGTTGTGAATCCCTGAATTTGGAGGATCTCAAACACTCTCAGGGTGGAAATTGAAGCTGGGGGTTGTGAACCACAGGGAACTGGGAGGACTGGGAGGGACTGGGGACAGCTGGGAAGAGCCAGAGGAGGCAGCAGGGCCAGGGCAAACTGGGATGACTGGTGGGGATTGGGAGAGGAACTGGGGTTAACTGGGAGTACTGGAGTGGGATTGAGGGGAGTGAGGGGGAAGCAGAGAGAGCAGGAGGGGTCAGGGAACTGGGAGTACTGGGAGAAGCAGGAGGGACTGGGGTCAGGGCGAGCTGGGAGGGGGGAGCAGAAATCAGGATGAACTGGGAGTACTGGGAGGGACTGGGGTTAACTGGGAATACTGGAGTGGGATTGAGGGGAGCTGGGAGGAACCAGAGAGAGCAGGAGGGGACGGGGGAACTGGGAGGACTGGGGGAACTGGGAGGGACTGGGATCAGGGCAAGCTGCAAGGGGAGAGCAGCAAACCAGCGTGACCAGGATGAACTGGGAGTACTGGAGTGGGATTGAGGGGAGTGAGGGGGAAGCAGAGAGAGCAGGAGGGGTCAGGGTACTGGGAGGACTGGGGGAACTGGGAGGGACTGGGATCAGGGCAGCTGGGAGGGGGAGCAGAAATCAGGATGAACTGGGAGTACTGGAGTGGGATTGAGGGGAGTGAGGGGGAAGCAGAGAGAGCAGGAGGGGTCAGGGTACTGGGAGGACTGGGGGAACTGGGAGGGATTGGGGTCAGGGAGAGCTGGAGGGGGGAGAGCAGAAACCAGCACGACCAGGATGAGCTGGGAGCACAGCGAGGGGGGAACTGGGAGGACTGGGAGGGAATTGAGGGGATTTGGGGCAGCCGGAGGAGCCCAGCGGGATCCGGGAGGAGCCGAGGGGAGCCGGGAGCCTCCCAGCCTCAGCGGGGGCCTCACCGCCACCCCCGTGCCAAAGCAAACATTTCCCTGGCGCTGCCTGGAGCCGCGTTCCCAGGCCTGGGTGACCCTTGGCAGGGCGGGGAGGGGACAATTCCATACCTGCCACCCCCCCCTTCGGAACCCCCGAGCATTCCAGATGTGCTCGGGGTAGGGCGTCCCCAACATCTGTGCGGGGCTGAGAAGCCTCAGTGGGGACCTCGGGAATGTCCCAGCAGCCGGGATTCCCAAGTTCTTCCCTCGGTTTGGGACCCCACAGCGCTTCCCAGTCCCCTCAGCCAAAGAAAACCAGTCTGTGTTGACTCAGGTGCCAGCGCCGGGACGGTGACGCGGGTGTCACCGCGGTGTCCCCGCCGAGCCCAGATTTATTTGGTTTGTCCTTTTCCTTCAACTTTTCACGGCAGGAAAGGGAAGGGAGGAATGCGGGAGGGGCTGGGGGGAAATCGGCTTCATCCCACAGCGCTGCCTCCTCTTCCTCCACCCCCCTCCACGGCCGTGTTGGGAAATGGAAAAGGAGGGATTTTCCTGGGAATAGGGAATTTTGCGCTGGATTTGGGATCCCTGGCACGGCCCGCACCCGCCACAGGACGAGTGATTTATTCCCACTGTTCCCATCGCTGTTTTCCTCTCCCACAGCCGAATTCCCGGTTATCTCTGCGGCGCCGCCCATCCCGCATTCCTCCCGGCCATCCCGCATTCCTCCCGGGCACGGAATGAGCCGCAGCCCCCGCGGACCGCGCTCCACCCGGCCCGGGAATGAGAGCGGGACACGCGGGGTGGGTGCCCCGAGCCACGGCCGGGACACTGTGGGGCAATGGGGAGCTTTGTCCCAGGAAGGTGCTGGAATCAGGAGGATGTTGGTCTCCAGGAAAGTTCTCATTCCCAGGAAAATGCTGGTCCTAGGAAAAGGCTGGTCCCATGAAAATGCTGGTCCCAGGAGAATGGTGGTCCCCAGGAAGGTTCTCACTCCCAGGAAGGTTCTCATTCCCAGGAAAGTGCTGATCCCAGAAGAATGGTGGTCCTTAGGAAAGTTCTCGTTCCCAGGAAAATACTGGTCCCAGGAAAATGCTGTTCTCAGGAGGATGTTGGTCCCCAGGAAAGTTCTCATTCCCATTAAGGTTCCCATTCCCAGGAAAATGCTAGTCCCAGAAGAATGGTGGTCCTTAGGAAAGTTCTCATTCCCGGGTGGATGCTGGTCCCAGCAGGATGTTGGTCTCCAGGAAAGTTCTCATTCCCAGGAAAATGCTGGAACCAGGAGGGTGTTGGTTCCCAGGGAAAATTCTCATTCCCATTAAGGTTCCCATTCCCAAGTGGATGCTGGTCCCAGGAGAATGGTGGTCCCCAGGAAGGTTCTCACTCTCAGGAAGGTTCTCATTCCCAGGAAAATGCTGGTCCCAGAAGAATGGTGGTCCTCAGGAAAGTCCTTATTCCCAGGTGGATGCTGGTCCCAGCAGGATGTTGGTCTCCAGGAAAGTTCTCATTCCCAGGAAAATGCTGGTCCCAGAAGAATGGTGGTCCTCAGGAAAGTCCTTATTCCCAGGTGGATGCTGGTCCCGGCAGGATGTTGGTCTCAAAGATTCTCATTCCCAGAAAATGCTGGAACAGGAGGGTATGTCCCAGGAAATTCTCATTCCCATTAAGGTTCCCATTCCCAGGTAGATGCTGGTCCCAGCAGGATGTTGGTCTCCTGGAAGGTTCTCATTCCCAGGAAAACCTTCATTGCCAGGAAGGTTCTCATTCCCAGGAGAATCCTGGTCCCCAGGAAGGTTCTCATTGTCAGAAAGATCCTGGTGCCCTGGAAGGTTCTCATTCCCAGAAGGATCCTAGTGCCCTGGAAAGTTCTCATTCCCAAGAAGGTTCTCATTCCCAGCAGGATCCTGGTTCCCAGGAAGATTCTCATCCCAGAAGGACGTTCGTCCCCAGGAATTTGCTCATTCCCAGAAGGATCCTGGTCCCCAGGAAGGTTCTCATTCCCAAGAGGAAGCTGATCCCCAGGCTATGGCATAGCCATCCCTGCCTCCCTCTCCAGGACACACCCAGGGATTTTTCCATCCCTTTGCAATTTTTTCCTGATTTCCCTGATATTCCATTAATTTCATCTTCCCTTTTCCTGCTGGTCCCACCCTGGGCCTGGAAAGAGGAACTGGATGGGGCTGTGCACGGCCTGGGACTGGAGACCTCCAGAAGGTCCCGAGCTTCTGTGGAGCTGGCACAAAGTGGGCTGGCAACCCTGGCACGGGATGAGGCTCCTGGATGTCCTGGAAAAGGGTGCAGGTATCCCAGGAAAGGGACTGGGATGGGCCTTTCCCCTTCTGGATCCTGCTGCCCACCACGGGAATACCAGCAGATCCAGGGATCCCATCCGGAGCTGGCAGCACCCAGAGCTCGAGGGAGGGCACTCCCAGCCCTGACGGTGCCAGGGCACAGCGGGCACGGCACTGCGGAGGAAGGGGAAGGGAAACGGAGGCTGCGGAAGCGTGGGCAGAGCCGGGCTGGAGCTGGGTCAGGCTGCCCCAGCCTTTCCTGCCAGGGCTGGGCGGCTGCTCCGGGTGGGCACGGCCCTGGCACGGATCACATGGAGCTGTCCCAGTGCCAGGGAAGTGTGTGGTGCTCCTGGCACAGATCCCAGTTGTGAGAGCCCACCAGGATTGGCACATTCCCAAATCCAGGAGCCCACCAGGACTGGCACAGCTCCCAAATCCAGGAGCGCAGCAGCATTGGCACAGCTCCCAAATCCAATAATCCACCAGTGTTGGAACAGCTCCCAAATCCAGGAGCCCACCAGTGTTGGAACAGCTCCCAATTCCAAAAGTCACCAGGCCTGGCACAGCTCCCAAATCCAGAAGCCCACCAGGACTGGCACAAACCCCACACACCAAGAGCTCACCGGGACTGGCAGAGCTCCCAAATCCAGGATCCTGCTGGGACTGGCACAGCTCTCAAATCCAGGAGCCTGCTGGCGTTGGCACAGCTTCCACATCCAGGAGCCCACCCAGGCTGGCACAGCTCCCAAATCCAGAAGCCCACAGACCCCACATACCAAGAGCCCACCAGGATCGGCACAGATACCAAATCCAGGAGCGCAGCAGCATTGGCACAGCTCCCAAATCCAATAATCCACCAGTGTTGGAACAGCTCCCAAATCCAGGAGCCCACCAGGACTGGCACAGCTCCCAATTCCAAAAGTCACCAGGCCTGGCACAGCTCCTATATCCAGAAGCCCACCAGGACTGGCACAAACCCCACACACCAAGAGCTCACCAGGACTGGCAGAGCTTCCAAATCCAGGATCCTGCTGGGACTGGCACAGCTCTCAAATCCAGGAGCCTGCTGGGGTTGGCACAGCTTCCATATCCAGGAGCCCACCCAGACTGGCACATCTCCCAAATCCAGAAGCCCACAGACCCACATACCAAGACCCCACCAGGATTGTCACAGATCCCAAATCCAGGAGCGCAGCAGCATTGGCACAGCTCCCAAATCCAGGAGCCCACCAGTGTTGGAACAGCTCCCAAATCCAGGAGCCCACCAGGACTGGCACAGCTCCCAATTCCAAAAGTCACCAGGCCTGGCACAGCTCCCAAATCCAGAAGCCCACAGACCCCACATACCAAGAGCCCACCAGGACTGGCACAGATCCCAAATCCAGGAGCCCACCAGCATTGGCACAGTTCCCAAATCCAATATCCCACAGGCCCGGCAGATTTCCCGTATCCAAAAGCCCACCCAGATTCACACAGCTCCCAAATCCAAGAGCCCACTGGCACTGGCACAACTCCCAAATCCAATAATCAATCAGGATTGGCACAGCTCCCAGATCAAATAATCCACTGGGACTGGCACAGCTCCCCACTCCAAGAGCCCACCAGCGTTGGCACAGCTCCCAAATCCAGGATCCCTCAGGCCTGGCACAGCCCCACTCCGGTACCACCCCAGTGGGATCTGGCACCGTTTCCCGGCGGGTGGCGCAGCCGGGGGGGCACCGGGGGCCGTGGGGGCACCGGGGGCCGTGGGCACGTCCCTGATGACTCAGCACCCACTGGCACGGCCGGGAGGGGCCGAGGTCACTTTCCCACACTGCCAGGGCACAAGGTCGGGCATTGACCCCGAGTGGTCACCACAGGCCAGCCTCGCCCCGTGCCCCCAGTGCCACCAGTGCCACCAGTGCCACCAGTGCCACCAGCCTCGGTGTCTTTACTGCAGGTGGCAGAGGCTGGATCTGGATCAGCCTCTACATCCCCAGAGCTGCGGTGCCCAGCTGAGAATTCCTTTGGGAATTTCCAATGGCAGAATACTCTCCTGCCTTTGAGGGCATCTTCCACCATCGCAGGTGGATCCAAGCGCAATGTCCAGCCTGGCCTTGGGCACTGCCAGGGATCCAGGGGCAGCAACAGCAAATCTGGGAATTCCAGCCCAGCCAGCAATTCCTTGCCAAGATCCCAGCCCAATCTCCCCTTTCCCAGTGGGAGCCATTCCCTGGCTCCTGTCCCTGCAGGCCTTGTCCCCAGTCCCTCTCCAGCTCTCCTGGAGCCCCTCCAGGGACTCTGAGGATTCCCTGGAATTTTCCCTTCTCCAGGTGAACATTCCCAGCTCTCTCAGGGCTGAGGTGCTCCAGCCCTTGGAGCATTCAGCATTCCCAGGACAACCAGGATCCATTTTGGTGGCCCAGGAGGACAAACACCATCACTTCCAACATTCCCCTTTCCTTCTTTCCCAGTTTATCCTGGAGCCACATGATGTGGGATATTCCTGGATCAGTTGGGATCAATTTTCCCAGTCATGTCTCCCCAGTTCCAATTGCAATCCCAACCCCTTCCGGGCAGGGTGAGGGCAGAGCCGCCCTTGATTCCATCCAAGACACAACAAAAACATTCCCGAGCTATCAGCACAAATCCCAAACCGCTCCCACAGGGAACAACACCAGCCCTGCTCCAGCCCCACCAGCAGGACCCCAAACCCAGAGACCTTGGAGCGCTCCAAACCCACCCTGGCCCCAAATTCGCGGAATTAGGGAAAGGCTGCCGCGGTCGCCACTTCCCAAAATCAGAGCAGGGACTCTGAAGAGGGAGGTGCTGCGGTTTGGGGCTCCTCACCCTCCTCCCACAGCTGATAAAGGGACGTCCCTGAGCACGGGGACAGGCGGTTTCCTGGTGCCACCGCTCCGGAGGTGGCACTGCCAGAGCCACCGCCACCACCAGGTAACATCATGGGATGGGAAAGGATGGGAATTCTGGGGACAGGGATGAGGGGTGGGGGTGGCTCGTGGAGGATCCCTTTGGGATGAGCCTTGTCAGGAGCCAGGGAAGTGCCTGGAACTCCAGAAATCAGATCCAGGCTTGGAGGGGGTCACATCCATCCCTTATCCCAAGGAATGGTGTTCCACCACCCCGTGGTCCCTGTTTCTCTGGGTTTTGGGATGTGGTGGAGCTGAAGGGTCCCACACTGGGAATGTCCCCTCTCTGTGCTCATTCCTGTGCCAAAAAAGTGATTTTTGAACCACAGGGATAGATGGGAGATTGGGAAAAAATTCCTCCCTCTGAGGGTGGGATGGTTCTGGAATGGAATTCCCAGATTTTCTGTGGTTGCCCCATTCCTGGAAGTGTCCAAGGCCAGGTTGGACAGGGTTTGGAGCCACCTGGGACAGCAGGAGATGTCCCTGCCCATGGAAATAAAACGAGATTTCCACCCCTCCCATCCCAACCCATTCCTTAAATCCCATTTGGGGACACCAGGGACACCTTCCCCACCCCAAGTTGCCCCAAGCCCCACACCAAAAGCTTTTTCCTAGAAATCTTTCCAACCCTTGGAATTCCGAGAAGCCGGGCCCCGCCACGGGCCACCGACCCCATCCTGAGGGATCCCCCTGGGGCCCTCAGGAATCGAAACCGGGAGAAACCTGGGAGAAGAAACGAAACTTGGCACCAGCACCAGTTGGGGGCTGGATCCCGGCTCTTCCTTCCTCTTCCGGCACAAATCCCGTGACAATTTGTGGCCTCACATCGTCCCCCCCCTCCAAGCATCGACACCCAGGGGCCACCCCAGCCATTCTCTGTGCTCATAGTCTGGAAAAAATCCCAAGTAAAGCTCTCCAGAGCGGGAAATCCAGCCCGAAATCCAAGGAGCGGCGAGGAAATTGGATACAGATGTGGGAAAAGGAGGTATTGGAGAAGGAGGGAACGGTGGAGAGGGAAAGGCCGGAGAGGGGGGCTGGGAGAGGCCTCATTCCTCAGGGAGAGACCCAGGAGAGCTCAGAGGAGGATCGGAGCTCGCAGCAATCCGATCGCTGATTTCCGGGATATTGGGAAAAAGTTCAGGGGAAAATTATTCTGGTTTGTCACGGAACGATGAGGGGCGAAACCGAAAGGAATGTCAGGAGTTCATCTGGAGCTGCAAAGATGTTTTAAATATTCCTCTGTTTATTTTTTGTATTCCTCTTCCTTTTCTTGGTTTCTTTTTCTTCCTCTTTTTCTTCTTCTTTTTCTTCCTCTTTTCCTCTTGCCTTTTTTATTCCTTTGTTCGTTTTTTCTTTATTTTTCATTTTCTTTCCCTTTTTCCTTTTTCTTTAGTCTTCCTTCCTTCCTTCCTTCCTTCCTTCCTTCCTTCCTTCCTTCCTTCCTTCCTTCCTCCTTCCTTCCTTCCTTCCTTCCTTCCTTCCTTCCTTCCTTCCTTCCTTCCTTCCTTCCTTCCTTCCTTCCTTCCTTCCTTCCTTCCTTCCTTCCTTCCTTCCTTCCTTCCTTCCTTCCTTCCTTCCTTCCTTCCTTCCTTCCTTCCTTCCTTCCTTCCTTCCTTCCTTCCTTCCTTCCTTCCTTCCTTCCCCTTTTCCCTTCCTCTTTGTTTTCCCTCCTGATTCCAGTGGGATTTATCCCACAGGGATCCATCCCACCCATTCCAGGGTCCTCAGCCACCTCCTCTTGTCCCCAGGGTCCCCTGTGCCACTGTGACCCCGTGTCCCCCGTGTCCCCTGGCAGTGCCACCATGCGCCTGCCCCGCTGCCTTGTGCTCCTCGCCAGCCTCGTCCCACCAGGTATGGGGACAGTGACACCCTTGGGATTGTCCCCTGTGGGACTGGAAGCTGGGATTGGCCCCAGTGGGTGGGAGTAGGAGCCAGGCAGGAATTTGGGGGATCCCGAGGCTGCTCCTGGGGGGATTTACCATCATCCCACACTGCTGACGGGCAGGGGTGGGGTGACAAAGGGACAGCCAGGCCGTGGGAGCAAGGACAAGGCGCCAGGGTGAGGAAATAAATTTGGAACCCCAGGACGTCTCTTTCCCCTTTTTCTTCATTATTTAGGCCCAAAAGATTCAGCTTTTCCTGGTTATCTCCCCCTCCTCCACCCCAAAACCTCCTCTTGGAGGGGTTTATCCCAAATCCCACCTCCTCTCCCACCTTCCCCACCTAGCACAGGTGACGTGTCCCCAACGTGTCCTGGGGGAAATGGGGACACTTCTGGCTCCCTGATCCCGATTTTCCCTGGCACAGCCCTCAGCTCCTGGGGGGTCTCCTACCCCGAGTCCCTGCGGGCCAGCGGGGGATCCTGCCTGGTTGTCCCCTGCACCTTCAGCTACCCCGCGGATGTGACAACCGGCGGTGGCATCGTGGCCATCTGGTACAAGGACTATGAGGGCCAGCGGACGGTTGTGTTCCACTCCGCCGCCCCCCAGGATGTGGATTCCCGTTTTGGGGGTCGTGCCAAGCTCCTGGGGGACCCCATGGCCCGGAATTGCACCCTGCTGCTGCGGGGGGTGACACCGGGGGACAGTGGCCTCTACAGGTTCCGCTTCGAGATCATCCACGGCGACCGCTGGTCGGCATCGCGGGATGTGACCCTGAGCATTTCAGGTGGGTATAACACCGAAATTCCCCAAAAATTCCCTTCTTGCCCCATTCCCTGAGGTCATCCTGCCCTCTGCTCTCCATCCCAGATGATCTGGAGCTTCCCAGTGTCACCAGCAGCGAGGAGCAGACCGAGGGACAAAGGTCCACCTTGGAGTGCTCCACGCCCTACTTCTGTCCCGGCGGTGACACCGCCCTGCACTGGGAGGGCTACGACCCCCAGGTGTCCCAGGTGTCCAGCCACGTCCAGCTGGACACCAGCGGGGTCAGCCACCAGGTGACCCTGACCAGCTCCTTCACCTGGAAGGACCATTCCAAGAAGCTGCTCTGCGTGGTGTCCGACGGATCCAAGAGGGCGAGCACGGAGGTGGTGCTGCGGGTCAGGCGTACGTGCGGTGGGGACAGGGGACACCTCTGTCACTGCCACCACGGCCACATCCCCCTCCTGCCACCTCCTCCTTCCCTGCAGCATTTTCCTCCTGCCTCTCCCTCCCTTTCCTGCTCCTTGGCCATATCTATCCCTCAGATGCCACCTCCTGCCACGCACCTCCCCATGGTGGTGACAGCGCCCTGTGCCCACCACGCCCCTCTGTGTCCCCCGCAGATGCCCCCAAGGACACGCAGGTCTCGCTGAGCCCTTCCTCGGGGAACATCGGTGTGGGTGACACGGTGACCCTGAGCTGCGAGGTTGGCAGCAGCCACCCCCCGGTCTCGGGGTACCACTGGTACAAGGATGGGGTGGCCGTGGGCACCCAGCGGGTGCTGGCCCTGCGTGGGGTGCGCCGTAAGGACCACGGGCGGTACCACTGCAAGGCCCAGAACGCCCTGGGCACCGGGGTGTCACCTCCTGTCACCCTCCGTGTGTTCTGTAAGTGCCACGGGAGCTCTGCCAGGGTGGGACATCCTGAGGGTCCCACATTGGGGTGGCACGGATGGGGTGGAGGTGGCCAGTGCTGCTGGAGGTCCGGGAATTGGGGTGTCCATGCAGGAGGAGGGTGGTGGCCCCGTTGTGCCACACCTCTGTCCCTTGTCTTGGTGATCCCAGAAAAATCCCAGGAAGGGATTTCCAGCCTGGGACAGGATGCAGAGCTGGGAAGGGGTTGGGAGCTTGTGGAGATCCAGAGCCGTGGTGGGAAAGGACCTTAGGGATCATTCCTACCCCTGCCATGGGCTGGGCCACTTCCCAATATCCCAGGTGGATCCAGGCCATGTCCAGCCTGGCCTGGGGCACTTCCAGGGATCCAGGAGCAGCCACAGCTTTTCTGGGAATTCCACCCCCACAGGGAAGGGAAGTCTCCTCTTCCCACCAGATCCCTCACCAAATACAAATCCCATCCTTCCCTGCCTGAGCTGGAATCCCACAGGGATCATCTCCCCCCAGATGAGTCCCTGTGTCACCCCCAAAACCCCCCTGAGCCCACCCTGAGAGGTGAAAGACCCTTCCCCACCCACCCTGAGTTCGGCCCTTGGGGCTTTGCTCTAAAGCCAGGTGTCTCCAGCTGGTGGCAGGGGACAAACCCAAATGTCCCCCAACTCTGTTTTTGGGGCTTCCATCTTCTCCCAGGCTCTGGAATGGGGGATTTGGGATGGGGGATCTGTTTTCCTGTCCCCAGGGACCATCCTGAACATGTCCCTTCTCCCTCAGCCGCAGAGATCTCAGCCAGCCCTGCGGCCGAGGTGCTCGAGGGGACGGCCACCACCTTGTCATGCAATGTCCCCGGGCGGGAGGGACACCCCGAGGAGCTGACCTACACCTGGTTCAAGAACAGCGCGTGGCTCAAGGAGGGTCCGGCCCACACCCTCCTCTTCCCCACGGTGGCCGCTGGTGACGCCGGCTACTACTCCTGCCAAGTGACCAACAGCCAGGGCAGTGACACGGCCCAGGCCATCAGCCTCAGCGTGACGTGTGAGTGCCACCAGCTCCTGCCACATGGGGCTGTGCAAACCCCACAAAATCCAGGAAATTCCCTCCAAAAATTCATGGCAAAGCCTCCTCCTGATTGCCCCAGGGGTAGATGAGAGGGGTCTGCCCTGCTGGCTGAATTTTATGGGAATGCAACAAATTTTGGCCATGAGGCAGGTGTGGAGGTGACATTAAGTGACATTTGGGACCATCGCAGCATCTCCCACTAATCCCCTCCATTCTGTAAGATTTGAGGAGGTTTCTCAAGGAGAATCCAGCAGGATAAGAACAGCTCAGGAGGTTTTCAGGGGGGAAATAACCCAGCCATGGGTTGGTTGTGACAGTTTTGGGGTAAATCTGACCTGGTGACACATGGGACAAGCAGATTGTGACATCCAGGTTGGGCAAGGGGACACTTCCCACGCCTGGAAGTGCCCAAGGCCAGGTTGGATGGAGCTTGGAGCCACCTGGGCTAGTCAAAGGTGTCCCTGCCCATGGGACCAGCTGGGATTTAATGTCCCCTCCAACTCAAACCACTTTTGGGATTTTCCTTTTGACCACACCACGAGGACACCCCAACCTCAGCATCCTCTCCCATCCCACAGATCCACCCAGAATTCCCACCCTCACGCTCTTCCAGGAGACCCAGGGTGGCCGGCTGGTCATCGTCCGCTGCACCGTGGACAGCCACCCTCCGGCCACTCTGGCCATTGACCGCGATGGCACCGTGCTGGCCACCAGCGGGGCGCAGGTGGCCCTGGGCCAGCGGCTCGGTGTCACCGCCTCCCGCAATTCCCTGCGGCTGGAAATCCGGGATGCAGGACCCCAGGATAGCGGGAAGTACGGCTGCACCGCCAGCAATGTCCATGGTAACGCCAGTGCCACCAAGGTCCTGGTGACCCGCGGTGAGTCCTGGGGCGACGCGGCCGCTCCTGGGTTTGGGGTGATGATGAACACCCAAAATTGGAGGGATAAGCAGCCCACAGAGTTTTGGGGACCCCTGTGGTGGCACTGGGGGACATCGGTGTCCTGGGGGCTCTGTGGTGTCCCCTCCTCAGCAGGTCAGAGCTGCTTCTGGAGCTGAAGGGGCTCCTGGGTTTTGTTTCCCAAAATGCCAAAAAACAGTAAATTTATCCAAATTTTTCTACCCCATCCATCCCCACCAGTCACTGTCCCCTGACCTCCAAGTCTGGATAGTTTGGGGTGACAGGTAGCAGAAGGAGAGAAAAATCCCTCAAACCCATGTCCAAGAGGAACATCCTTTAGGATCCACAAAAAACCCCAAAAGAGACCTCAAGGTCCAATTCCAGAGAAACCAAACCTGGATTTGGGTGTCCCAGTGGGGAGCTGGGAACCAGACAAGGCCCAGCTAGCGGGAAGAGTGGACAGGGTCTGTCCTGGGAAAAAGTCACCTGGATGAAGCTGGCACTTGGAAAAAGCGGGAAAGGGTCAGGAAAGGCCCCATTGGGCTGTGCAGTGTCCCCAGGGAATGTCACCTCCCAAAGACGCACGGTGACGGAAGGGACTCAGGGAAGCCCAACAGGGAATTGTAGCTGGATGGATCCACAGGAAGGATTTCCCTCCTTCCCTGAAATCCTTCTCCCACTTCAGCTGCAGGGCTCCTGATCCAGCCCTCGGCAGAGGTGACAGAGGGGACCGCGGTCACCCTGACCTGCGTGGGGACAGGGGACACGGAGGAGGAGCCGCTCTACACCTGGTACAGGAACGGCCGGAGGCTCCAGGAGAGCTCCTTCCCAACCTTGGAATTCCCGTCCATCCGCGGGGACGACGCCGGCGCCTTCCAGTGCCAGGTCCGGAGCAGGAACGGCAGCGACACGTCGGAGGCTGTCCCGCTCCGAGTGCTCTGTGAGTGTCCCGTGGGAATTCCAAAGGGTCCTGGGGCTGAGCTGGGGGTGGTCCCACCTTGAGGTTTCCCCCATCCCCACCAGCCACGGCCAAGGAGCTCTGGGGGCAGGAATGTGGGGAGGGTGAAAAATTCCCTTTGGTGGGTAAATCTGGGAGTTCTGGGGAGGA
This sequence comes from Zonotrichia leucophrys gambelii, assembly GCF_028769735.1. Classification (NCBI taxonomy): domain Eukaryota; kingdom Metazoa; phylum Chordata; class Aves; order Passeriformes; family Passerellidae; genus Zonotrichia; species Zonotrichia leucophrys. The sequence goes on from NC_088173.1 coordinate 71,874,978, forward strand.
GGAATGTGGAGAATTCCCACCTTCCCAAGAATTTTAATGATTGTAGAACCATGAATGGTTTTGGCCTGGGGGACCTCAAAACTCATCTCATTCTGACCCCTCTGCCATGGGCATGGGCACCTCCCACTAGACCAGGTCCAACCTGGATGTCCAAGAGTTTCCCAGGCAGCACTGGGAGCATCAATCCCTTGGATTCTGAGGGTTTTCCCAATGGATCCAGTGGTGTTTTGTCCCTGGATTGGGTTGGGAGGGACCTCAAAGCCCTTCTTAATCCAACACCTCTCCCCTTGGCAGGGACAGGTCCCGCTGTCCCAGATTATTCCACATCCCATCCAACCTGGATGATCAGGAGGTGCTGGAAGCATCAACCCCTTGGATTCTGGGAGTTTTCCCAACCTCACGGATCCATTTTCCCCCACAGACCCCCCGAGGCAGCCGGTGCTGAGCTCGTTCCTGCAGAGCCAGGGCGGGCGCCTGGGCATCATCCAGTGCTCCGTGGAGAGCGACCCCGAGTCCAACCTCACCCTCCGGAGAGGGGACGATGCCATCGCCTGCACCCAGGGCTGTCCCCAAGCCACCAGCCCCAGGGTCCACGTCACCAGGTCCTACAACAGCCTGAAGGTGGAAATCCGGGATGTGGTGGTGGAGGATGAGGGCATTTACCTGTGCCAGGCTGGGAATTCCCAAGGAAGCGCCAGCGCCACTGTGGATTTCAAGGCTGACAGTGAGTGGGGACAGGGGACATTGTGGCATCTGGGAATGTTCTAAGGGAGGGGAGCGTGGAAAGGGAATGCTGGAGAAGGAGGCAAGATCAGGAGATGGTGGCAGGAGGGGCAGAAATATCGCATGGAAATGTCACATGTCCATGAAATCCAGACATGGATATGCCACATGGAAATGTCACATGGAAATGCCTCATGTCCATGAAATCCAGACATGGAAATGCCTCATGTCCACGAAAACCAGACATAGAAATGCCATATGGAAATGTCACATGTCCATGAAATACAGACATGGAAATGCCACATGGAAATGTCACATGGAAATGTCACATGTCCATGAAATCCAGACATGGAAACACCATATGGAAATGTCACATGTCCATGAAATCCAGACATGGTGTCTCCCCCATGACATTTCAGCCCCTGGTGGGGGTTCCCTGGCTCTGTGTGACAGGAATACCGAGCAAAACGTGGCCAAGGGATGTCCCTGGGCTGGTGTCACTGCCAGGCCCAGAGCTGTCCCCACTATGGCACTGTGGGATCAGCTGGAATTTGCCCACGCTGTCCCTTGGTGGCTTCGGGGGGTTGTCACCCCATTGTTGACACCAGACTCTGTTTCCTCCTGTCCACAGCTGCCAATGTCACCGTGTCCCCATCCCCCCGTGTGCTGGAGGGTGACAATGCCACCCTCACCTGCCACCTGAGCAGCGGCTCCACAGCTGTCCCCAACATCACCTGGTACCACAACGGGCAGCAGATCTCCACGGGCTCGGCCACCTCGCTGGTGCTGCAGCCGGTGGTCAGCAGGGACACGGGGCTCTACCGGTGCCAGGCCAGCACCGCGGGCGGCAGCCGGAGCTCTCCCGACGTCCTCCTGGATGTGCTGTGTGCGTCCCTTTCCCTTTCCCTTTCCCTTTCCCTTTCCCTTTCCCTTTCCCTTTCCCTTTCCCTTTCCTCTGTTTCCCTTTTCACTTCCCATTCTCTTCCCCTTTTCTCCTTTTCCTTTCAATTTCACTTTTCCTTTTCCTTTCCCATTTCTGTTTTCTTTCCCTTCACCATCCTCTTCTGTTTCCCCTTTCCCTTTCCCTTTTCCCTTTCCCCTTTCCCCTTTCCTTTTTCCCTTTCCCCCTTTACCTCTTTACCTCTTACCCTTTTCCCCTTTTTCTCTTTTTCTCTTTCCCCCTTTATCTCTTTCCCCTTTTCCCCTTTTTCCGCTTTTCCCCTTTCCCCTTTCTCTTTTCCCTTTCCCCCTTTATCTCTTTCCCTTTTCCCCTTTTTCCCCTTTCCCCTTTCCCCTTTCCCTTTCCCTTTCCCCCCTTTATCTCTTTCACTTTTCCCCTTTTTCCCCTTTCCCTTTTCCCTTTCCCCCTTTATCTCTTTCACTTTTCCCCTTTTTCCCCTTTCCCTTTTCCCTTTCCCCTTTCCCTTTTCCCTTTCCCCCTTTATCTCTTTCCCTTTTCCCCTTTTTTCCCCTTTCCCTTTTCCCCTTTCCCCTTTCCCCTTTCCCTTTTCCCCTTTCCCCTTTTTCCTTTCTCCTTTTCCCCCTTTCCCCCTTTCCCCTTCCCCTTTCCCCTTCTCCTTCCCCTTTCCCCTTCTCCTTCCTTTCCACATTTCCCCTTTCCCCTTCTCCTTCCCCTTTCCCCTTCTCCTTCCTTTCCACATTTCCCCTTTCCCCTTCTCCTTCCCCTTTCCCCTTCTCCTTCCTTTCCCCATTTCCCCTTTCCCCTTTCCCCTTTCCCCTTTCCCCTTTCCCCTTTCCCTCCTTTCCCACCTTTTCCCAGACCCCCAGAGCAGTGACCCCTCCCCAGGACCCCTCTCCCGATGTGATTCCCAGCCTCTCATCCCATTCCCCCCTCGCAGACCCCCCTCGGGACCCTCTCCTGACGGCATTCCTGGAGGCCGAGCAGGGCTCCCTGGCCATCTTCCAGTGCTCCGTGGCCAGCAACCCCCCGGCCCAGCTGGCCCTGCTCCGTGACCAGGAGCTGGTGGCCACCAGCACTGGTGGGAGCAGCCCACGGGTCACCGTCTCCGCTGTCCCCAACTCGCTGCGGGTGGAGATCCGGGAGGTGACACCGGCAGACGATGGCAGCTACCGGTGCACGGCCACCAATGCGCACGGCTCCACGGAGCGACGGCTGTACCTGCGTGTGCAAGGTGGGGAGCCTGGGATTTGGGGGCTGGAGTGGCTCATCCCATGGGAGTGACCATGTGTCTGTGCTCCCAGTGCCACCAGATCCCACCCAGGGACCAGAATGGCTCATCCCATGGGAATGACCTCATGTCTGTGCTCCCAGTGCCACCAGATCCCACCCAGGGATCAGAATGGCTCATCCCATGGGAGTGACCATGTGTCTGTGCTCCCAGTGCCACCAGATCCCACCCAGGGATCAGAATGGCTCATCCCATGGGAGTGACCATGTGTCTGTGCTCCCAGTGCCACCAGATCCCACCCAGGGATCAGAATGGCTCATCCCATGGGAATGACCTCATGTCTGTGCTCCCAGTGCCACCAGATCCCCCCCAGTGCCACCAGATCCCTCCCAGTGCCACCAGATCCCACCCAGGCACCAGAGTGGCTCATCCCATGGGAATGACCTCATGTCTGTGCTCCCAGTGCCACCAGATCCCTCCCAGTGCCACCAGATCCCTCCCAGGGACTGGAGCAGCTCATCCCATGGGAATGATCTATGTCTACACTCCAAATGCCACCAGATCCCCCCCAGTGCCACCAGATCCCTCCCAGTGCCACCAGATCCCACCCAGGCACCAGAGTGGCTCATCCCACGGGAATAACCTCATGTCTGCACTCCCAGTGCCATCAGATCTTTCCCAGTGCCACCAGATCCCACCCAGGGATTGGAGCAGCTCATCCCACGGGAATGATCTCATGTCTACACTCCAAATGCCACCAGATCCCTCCCAGTGCCACAGATTCCCCTCAGTGCCACCCCCCTGCCCAAATTCCACCACCTCAGCCCTGGGCATCTCTGGGAGGAGTTGGGGACACCCTAAGGGGACAGGGAACACCAATATCACATCAGAGCTGTCCCAAATCCTTGGGCAGAGTGGGAATATCGCACCCCACAGGTTATGGAAGTGACGAGGGGACACCGGCAGTGCCGAGCTCTGCCCTGTCCCCTCTGAGCTGGCACTGTCCCTGCTCCAGCCGCCCACGTTCTGATCTCACCGTCCTCGGAGGTGCTGGAAGGTGACAACGTGTCCCTGCTGTGCCAGGTGGCCGGAGAGCCACCGGGTGACACCGTCTACTCCTGGTACAAGGACAGCAAGTGGCTGCAGGAGGGTCCTGACAGTGTCCTCGTGCTGTCCCATGTCACCAGCGCTGCCACCGGGCTCTACCACTGCCGGGCCCGGAGCTCCGTGGGGACCAGCATGTCCCCTGCTGTCACCCTGAGCGTCTGCTGTGAGTGGGACCTGCCTGGGATGGGATGGATGGATGGATGGATGGATGGATGGATGGATGGATGGATGGATGGATGGATGGATGGATGGATGGATGATGGATGGATGGATGGATGGATGGATGATGGATGGATGGATGGATGGATGGATGGATGGATGGATGGATGATGGATGGATGGATGGATGGATGGATGGATGGATGGATGGATGGATGGATGATGGGTGGATGGATGGATGGATGGATGGATGGATGGATGGATGGATGGATGGATGGGTGGATGGATGGATGGATGGATGGATGATGGATGGATGGATGGATGGATGGATGGATGGATGGATGATGGATGGATGGATGGATGGATGGATGGATGGATGGTGGATGGATGGATGGATGGATGGTGGATGGATGGATGGATGGATGGATGGATGGATGGATGGATGGATGGATGGATGGATGGATGGATGGATGGATGGATGGAACAGAATTGGGAGGAATTGGGATGATTTGGGATGAGATTGAATTGAGATGAGATGGAGTGGGATAAAATGAGATGGGGAGGAAATGCGATGGGATGGAACTGGGATGAGACAGGATGAGATAAAATGAGATGGGATGGGAATGAGGATGGGATGGGGATGGAATGGGATGGGATGGTACTAGTGGAATAGTATCAATGGGATGGTGCTGATGGGATGGGATGATACCACTGGAATGATGCCCTTGGGATGGTGCCAGAAGGATCGCACCGCTGGAATGGTGCTGAGATGAGACGGTACCACTGGAATGGCACCACTGGAATGGCACCACTGGAATCATGCTGAGATGGAATGGTGCCAATGTGATGGTGCCAAGGGGATGGCATCACTGGAATGGCACCGATGGCACCATGCTGGACACTGGCACCTTGCTGGGTCCCAGGGGTCCCTGGGTGCATCCTGAGGTCTCTCCCCCCGTCCCGGGCAGACCCCCCACGGGCGCCGGTGCTCAGCACTTTCCTGGAGCCTCCGTGGGGCCAGCGCGGGATCCTGGAGTGCTCCGTGGACAGCTCCCCGCCGGCACAGCTGGCCCTCTTCAAGGACGGGGCCCTGGTGGCCTCCACGGCGCTGTCACCGCCTGTCCCCCAGCCGCGGCTCGGTGTCACCTCGGCCACCAACGCGCTGCGTGTCCGCATCCACCCTGTGCTGCTGCAGGACGAGGGCGAGTACCGGTGCGTGGCCACCAACGCCCACGGCAATGCCAGCACCAGCGGGAACTTCTCCGGAGGAGGTGAGGCACTGGGAATGGGATCCATGGGATCCATGGGATGGGATGGGATGGGATGGGATCCTTGGGATGGGATGGGATGGGATCCTTGGGATGGGATCCTTGGGATGGAATGGCATGGCATGGCATGGGATCCATGAGATGGGATCCATGGGATTTGATGGGATCCATGGGATGGGATCCATAGGGTGGGATCCATGAGATGGGATCCATGGGATGGGATCCATAGGGTGGGATCCATGAGATGGGATCCATGGGATGGGATGGGATGGGATGGGATGGGATGGGATGGATCCAGGGTGGGATGGAGGGATCCATGGATGGATGGGATCCATGGAATGGGAATGGGAATGGGAATGGGAATGGGAATGGGAATGGGAATGGGATGAGAAGGAGATGAGGAGGAGATGGAGAGCTGCAGGCAGCAGATGGAATGGCGGGATTTGGGTTATGGTGATGAGGTGAAGGGATGGGAATGGGGGAGGGAGTGTGGAGAGCAGCTGGAATAGGATGGACAGGATGAAAATGGGGAAAAAAGGGGGAAAATCTGTGTTTATGGGGATGAAGGTATTCTCAGAGAGCTGCAGGTGTCCTGGGCATGTGGCAAAGGAACAGGGCTCTGCTTGGATGTGATTCCAAGGGCTGACTTTGCTGTGTCCATCCATGGCACTGCCCTGCTGCCATCACCCTGGGAATCATGGAATCATGGAATGGTTTGGGTTGGGAGAAACCTTAAATCCCGTAAATCCCACCCCTGCCATAGACAGGGACACCTTCTACTATCCCAGGCTGCTCCAAGCCTCGTCCAACCTGACCTTGGACACTTCCAAGGATGGAGCATCCCAAACAAATCCATGGGAACACCACAGGAATGGTGTCACCTGTGGGTTGTGATGACCGTTACCTCTTTTTACTGCCCTGGAACTTTTTCCCACTCTGGAAATTGAGGGATCCCCACTTTTTCCCGTAAGTGAAGGACCACCATTTTTTCCTGGAAGTGAGGGATCACCACTTTTTTCTGGAAATTGAGGGGAGGGATCCCCATTTTTTCCTGGAAGTGAGGGATCACCATTTTTTCCTGGAAGTGAGGGATCACCACTTTTTTCTGGAAATTGAGGGGAGGGATCCCCATTTTTTCCTGGAAGTGAGGGTCCATCCCTTTTTCCTGGAAGTGAGGGATCACCACTTTTTCCTGCAAAGTGAGGGATCACCACTTTTTCCTGGAAATTGAGGGATCGCCACTTTTTCTTCCTCCGGAAGTGAGGGATCACACACTTTTTCCTGAAGGGAAACCTCGAGTGGGATCTGACCAACTTTTTTCCTGCAAACCATTCTGCAGCACCCCCCTGGAACTGAGTGCCCCCCAAACTGAGGTCTCCATTTTTCCTCCCCTCCTGTGCAGCCGCCCGGGTCTGGATCTGGCCGTCCCCAGACGTGCGGGAAGGGGGCAGTGCCACCCTCACCTGCGTGGTGGCAGGAGGGGACCGGGACGTGCTGAGTTACACCTGGTACCGGAACCAGGTGTGGCTGGGCACCGGCTCTTCCCACAACCTCACCTTCCCTGCGGTCACCGCCGCTGACGCCGGCTCCTACCACTGCTCCGTACAGACCCCAGCCCGGAACCACAGTGCCACCCCTGTCACCCTCAACGTGCTCTGTGAGTCCCCAAGGGCACCTTCGTGTCGCTTGGTGTCACCCCTCGGTCGGTTCCCCATGGCTGGAGAGATGGGGCAGTAAGGCCTGGTTTAATTTGGGTGGATTAATTAATTAGGGGGGCTCAATAAATGTATTCCAGAGGATAATTAAGCCAAGCTTTACACTTCAGACCTGCTCAGAGACCTCAAAACCTTTTCCAAGTTTCCTCATGCTCCACACCAAACCCAGCAGGAAAATCCTTGGCTTTAATGCTGGATTTAGGACATTTTTTTTTTATCCCTGACTGGGAAAATTAAAACCACATTTTGCTAAAAAAAACCAAAAAGGAACAAAATGTTGTTGCAAGTTGGAACGTGAGAAATTTTTTCCTCTTTTTTATGAGAAAAAGATGGTGTTAATTTATAAATCTTCCTGATGAGTGTGGGACTGAGGCTCTGGAGCATGGGGAATCCCTGGCATGAAGGGTTGGAGCAGCAGGAGAAGCTGAGGGAGCTGGGAAAAGGCTCAGCCTGGAGAAAAGGGGGATCAGGGGCTGTGGGAAATGGATTTGTCAAAGTTTTAAAGTTTGACAGAAGGGTTGGACAAACGGGGACCTCGTGGCTCTGCACAACTCCTGCCAGGAGGGGACAGCCAGGGGGTCAAGAACAGGGACAGGACAAAGGGACACGACCGGATGCTGTGCTAGGGGAGGTTTTGGTCGGATATTGGGAATTTTGGTTGGATATTGGAAATTTTGGTTGGATATTGGGAATTTTGGAATTTTCCCTCCTGGAAAGTGCGGCGGTGGAGTTCCATCCTTGGGATGTGGCACTTGGGGACACACTCAGCAGTGGCCTGAGAGGACACTTGGACTCGATGAGCTCAGAGGGCTTTCCCAACCCAACCAATTCCATGATTATCCCTTTCTCCACATTTTTCCCATCTCACAGACCCCCCAAGGAACATGAGGCTGCAATCCTTCGTGGAGAGCAGCCAGGGGACGGCCACCATCCTGCTGTGCGCGGTGGACAGCCACCCCCCGGCCCAGCTCACCCTGCTCAGGGGGGGACACCCGGTGGCCTCCAGCCCGCCCAGGGGAGGTGACAGCCCCCGGCAGAACGTCCGCGTGTCCCCCTCTCCCAACGCGCTGCGCTTGGAATTCCGGGAGGCCTCCGAGGAGGATGAGAGTGAATACGAGTGCCAGGCACGGAGCGCCCTCGGTGACACCCGCGCGTCCCTCACGCTCCGGGTGCAAGGTGAGGAGGGGGACAAAGATTTGGGGACACTCCCAGGGGGGCTCTGAAGGGTACAGGACTGGGGGTACCCAATTTTGGAAGAGCTGGAAGTTTGGGACACCAGTTTGGGGCTGGAGGCTTCGAAGGGAAAATGTGACCAAAAGCCGCTCCCCGCAGCCACCAGGGTGCTGGTGCGACCCTCACGCACTGGGTGTGAGGTGAGGAGGGGGACAAAGATTTGGGGACACTGCCAGGGGGCTCTGAAGGGTGCAGGATTTGAGGTACCCTGTTTTGGAGAGCTGGAGGTTGGGGACACCAATTTGGGGCTGGAGGCTTCAAAGGGAAAATGTGACCAAATCCGCTCCCGCAGCCACCAGGTGCTGGTGCGACCCTCACGCACTGGGTGTGAGGTGAGGAGGGGACAAGGGCTTGGGACACTGCCAGGGGGGCTCTGAAGGGTGCAGGACTGGGGGTACCCAATTTTGGAGGAGCTGGAAGTTTGGGACACCAGTTTGGGGCTGGAGGCTTCGAAGGGAAAACGTGACCAAAATCCGCTCCCCGCAGCCACCAGGGTGCTGGTGCGACCCTCACGCACTGGGTGTGAGGTGAGGAGGGGGACGAGGACCTGGTGACACTGCCAGGGGGACTCTGAAGGGTGCAGGATTTGGGGTACCCAGTTTTGGAAGAGCTGGGAGTTTAGGACACCAATTTGAGGCTGGAGGTTTTGAAGGGATAAGGTGACCTCCCTGCACCCACTAGGGTGCTGGTCCGACCCTCACGCTGCAGGTGCTTTGTGAGGAGGGGGGACAAGGTCTTGGGGACACTGCCAGGGGGGCGTTGAAGGATTTGGAGTACCCAGTTTGGGAGGAGCTGGAGGTTGGGGATAGCAATTTAGGGGTGAAGGCTTCGAAGGGAAAACGTGACCAAAATCTGCTCCCCGCAGCCACCAGGGTGCTGGTGCGACCCTCACGCACTGGGTGTGAGGTGAGGAGGGGGACAAAGATTTGGGGACACTGCCAGGGGGGCTCTGAAGGGTGCAGGATTTGAGGTACCCTGTTTTGGAGGAGCTGGAGGTTGTGGACACCAATTTGGGGCTGGAGGCTTCGAAGGGAAAATGTGACCAAAAGCCGCTCCCCGCAGCCACCAGGGTGCTGGTGAGACCCTCGCCCTCAGGGTGCGAGGTGAGGAGGAGGACAAAGGTTTGGGGACACTGGCAGGGGGGCTCTGAAGGGTGCAGGATTTGGGTGCCCAATTTTGGAGGAGCTGGAAGTTTGGGACACCAGTTTGGGGCTGGGGGCTTCGAAGGGGAAAGGTGACCAAAATCCTCTCCCCGCAGCCACCAGGGTGCTGGTGCGACCCTCGGCCGAGGTGGCGGAGGGGACAGAGGTGACCCTGACGTGCCAGGCCCCTCAGGCGCAGCCGGGGACGCTCTACACGTGGTTCAAGAACGGGCGGTGGGTGACAGAGGGACCCGAGCCCTCGCTGGCGCTCCGCGGCCACCGCTCCGACGCGGGGCTCTACGGCTGCCGGGCGGGCCGGGGGCGCCGCGCCCCCCCCGTGGCCCTCGCCGTGCTCTGTGAGTGGGGGGCGACACCTCCGGGGGGGCGGGAGGGGACAGCAGGACGCGCCACCCCCGCGGGGACATCGCTGTCCGGTGTGTGTCGCCACCCCGCGACACGCGGCGACAGCGCAGCCCCCGCTCGGGGGTGACCTCCCTGTGGCCCGGCGGGGTGTGGGGGGACACTCGCTGTCCTTGTCGCCGCAGATGCCCCGCAGGAGCCCAGCTTCGTGGCGCTGGTGGAGCCGCGCGGGGGGCGGCAGGCGGTGCTGCTGTGCTCGGCCGACGGTGTCCCCCCGCCGGCCATCGCCGTGAGCAGGGGACAGGGCCACCCACCCCTGGCCACCAGCCTGGGCCCCTCGGACCCCCGCTTCGAGGTGCGCGCCACCCCCACGTCGCTGCGGGTGGGGATGGCGGCGCTGGAGCCGGGCGACGCGGGGCTCTACCTGTGCTCGGCCACCAACAGCCGCGGCTCGGCCACCGCGTCCCTGCGCCTGCAGGTGCCAGGTGAGGTGTCCCCGAGTCGCCAAGTGGCCAAGGTGCGGGTTGTCCCCGTGAGCGTTCCTGGAGTCCCCAATGTCGCTCCTCAGGGGTCGCGCTGACGGTGGAGCCCTCGCAGGAAGTGCCCGAGGGCACCAAGGCCACCATGAGCTGCTCGGCCACCGCCTGGGGGGACAATGGTGTCAACTACACGTGGTACCGCGACGGGAGGTGGCTCTGGGAGGGACCGTCCGGCACCTTCGTCCTCAGCCCCGTGTCCAGCTCCGACGCCGGCTCGTACCAGTGCCAGGCCAGCGGGACATGGGGCACGGCCACCTCTGTCCCCCTGAGCCTCAGCGTCCTCTGTGAGTGTCCCCAGCGCCTCCAAGCCGCGTGTCCCCAGCACCTGTCACTCGTGTCACCTCCGCAGGGCAAGGAGAGCTTCTTCCTCTTCCTCTTCCTCTTCCTCTTCCTCTTCCTGCCCTGTTCCTCTCCCTTTGGGGATTTTGGGGTTTTTTAAGGCAGATTTGGGGGCAAAATGCTCCAGAGCTGAGGAATTTTCTGGTTGGGTGTGGAATGAGGGGCTGAGGAACGTGGGAAGCCACCAGGGCAGGGATGGATGGGGTGGGGATGATCCAGGATGGAGAAGGGATGAGTTGGGAAGCTCTTGGTGGCCTTGGGAAGGGGATTTGGGTGTTTTTTTTTTTAGGATTGGTCTTCAGAAGTTGGATTTGGAGCCAAAAAGCTCCACCTGAGGGGTTCTCCAGCTGGAGGTGGGAGCAGAGGATGAGACAATGATCCAGGCTGGAGGAGGAACACTTTAGGAAGCTTTTGGGAAAGGGATTTGAGGTTTTTTTTTTTTAGGATTGCCCCCAAAAATCAGATTTGGAGCCCAGAAGCTCCAACCTGAGGGGTTCTCCAGCTGGAGAGCAAAGTTCTCTAGTGGGAGCAAAGGGCTGGAGGGGGTGTGACGATGATCCAGGCTGGAGGAGGGACGCGTTAGGAAGCTTTGGGGAAAGGATTTGGGGCTTTTTTAGGATTGCCCCCCAAAAATCAAATTTGGAGCCCAGAAGCTCCAAGTCAGGAAGATTCTCCAGCCTTGGGGTGGCAAGACAAAGACTGGAGAGGGTTTGAACCCCCCAGCACCGGGATGAACAGGATGGGACAGATCCAGGGCCACTTTAAACCACTTTTGGACAGCCAGGCCTGGCTGTGCCACCCCGTGTCCCACTGCCACCCTCGCTGTCCCCTCACAGACCCCCCTCGGGCCGTGTCGGTGAGCACCTTCCTGGAGAACCAGAACGGACACGGGGCCATCGTGCTGTGCACGGCCCAGAGCCACCCTCCCTCCTCGCTGGCCCTGCTGCACCACGGCCACCTCCTGGCCACCAGCCTGTCCCCTGCTGTCACCCCGGGGGTGCGGGCCACCCCCTCGCACAACGCCCTGCGCGTGGAGCTGGTGGCCCTGGGGACAGCGGCCGGGGGACGCTACGTCTGCGTGGCCACCAACGCCCTGGGCAACGCCACGGCCAGCGCTGACTTCGATGTGCACAGTGAGTGGGGACACAGGAAATCCCAAAAAAATCCCTGGAATTTGGACATGGAATGGGATCAAACGGCAAAATATGAGGGTGACACTTGTGGCTCTCTTGGGGACATCTGTCCCTGGCAGGGTGGCCTTTAGGACAGGGGACAGTGGCACAGTGAGTGGGGCCAGAGGAAATCCCAAAAAAGTCCCTGGAATTGGGAGATGGAATGAGGTCCAACAGTAAAATATGAGGGCGACACTCGTGGCTCTCTTGGGGACATCTGTCTCTGGCAGGGTGGCCTTTAGGACAGGGGACAGTGGCTGCCAGGAGCAGCAATTGTCCCCACCTGTGACTTCCTCCCCCCATGTGTGTCCTCACCCCAAATGCTGCCTGTCCCCCACTTTGTCACCCCCAGTGTCCCCTTCATCCCTTTTGGGGCACCCCGAGGTCTGGGGGTCCCACTGGCACTGTCCCCATCTCTGTCCCCAGCTCTGAGCCACCTGAGGACCTTCCGTGTCCTGTCCGGGCTGTTCGTGGCCATCGTGGCCATGGCCACCGTGGCCCTGCTGGCCCTGAAGGTGTGGCCCAGGTGACGTCCTGGATGGGGCGGGATGGGGGGACAGGGACACCTGGGTGGGGGGACAGGGACACCTGGGATGGGGGACAGGGACTCCAGGGTGGCACAGGGACCCCGGGATCAGGGGACAGGGACACCTGAGTGGTGGGGCAGTGACCCTGGAGTGGTGACAAGGACCTCAGGGTGGTGGGACTGTGACCCTGGCACAGTGACAAGGACCCCAGGGTGGGACAGTGACCCTGGCATGGTGACAAGGACCCCAGGGTGGTGGGACAGTGACCCTGGCACGGTGACAAGGCCCCAGGGTGGGACAGTGACCCTGGCATGGTGACAAGGACCCCAGGGTGGGACAGTGACCCTGGAGTGGTGACAAGGACCCCGGGGTGGTGGCACAGGGAACCCAGGGTGGCACAGGGACCATTGGATCAGGGGACAGGGACACCGCATGGGTGGTGGGACAATGACCCTGGAGTGGTGACAATGACCCCGGGGTGGTGGCAGCTCCCTGTGCTCCCTGGCAGGATCAGGAATTTCCGGAGCTGGACCCGTTCCGAGGACACCCTGGAGCTGAGGAGCAAACAGGACCTGCCACAGGTGGGGACAGCCCTGGGGACAGCCCTGGGGACAGCCCTGGGGTCCCCTGAGCTCTGGGGGGTTCCTTCCAGGAATCCTGGGATCAGGCCCAGCCTGGTGGCCCCGTGGTGCCACCTCAGCCATGGCTGTCACTGTCACAGGGACAGGAGGAACAGAGCCTTGAGGGGACCCAAAATCCCCCTGCCAGCCTCGTGCCAGAGGGGCTCCACGGCACAGAGGGGTGGCAACGCCACCCAAGATGTCCTCTGTCCCCATGGAGTGTCCCCAGCCATGGGCACCATCCAGACAAGAACAGGGTGTCCCCAGACACAGACAGAGTGTCCCCAGCCATGGACAGAATGTCACCAGCCATAGACAGGGTGTCCCCAGCCATGGACAGGGTGTCCCCAGACACAGACAGAGTGTCCCCAGCCATGGGCAGAGTGTCACCAGCCATAAACAGGGTGTCCCCAACCATGGGCAGGGTGTCCCCAGACATTGACAGTTTGTCCCCAGACATCAGCAGTGTCCCCAGAAAAGGACAGGGTGTCCCTAGATACAGACAGAATGTCCCCAGACACAGACAATGTGTCCCCAGCCAAGGACAGGGTGTCCCCAGCCAAGGACGGGGTGTCCCCAGCCATGGGCACCATCCAGACATGGACAGGGTGTCCCCAGACACAGACAGGGTGTCCCCAGACAAGGACAGGGTGTCCCCAGACAAGCAAAGGATGTCCCCAGCCATGGCAGAGTGTCCCTGGCCAAGGGCAGGGTGTCCCCAGCCATAGACAGGGTGTCCCCAGACACAGACAGGGTGTCCCCAGCCAAGGACAGGGTGTCCCCAGACACAGACAGGGTGTCCCCAGGCAAGCAAAGGATGTCCCCAGCCATGGCAGAGTGTCCCTGGCCAAGGGAGGGTGTCCCCAGCCAAGGACAGGGTGTCCCCAGACACAGACAGGGTGTCCCCAGCCATGAACCGGGTATCCCCAGCCATAGACAGGGTGTCCCCAGCCAAGGACAGGGTGTCCCCAGACACAGACAGGGTGTCCCCAATCATGAGCAGTGTCCCCAGACACAGACAGGGTGTCCCCAGACACAGACGGGGTGTCCCCAGCCACTCCCAACCTTTTCCAGATGGATGGAGCATCCTGACCCGGTGCCTCTCGGACCCCAGGCCAGCCGTGGCCGCCGGAATCTCCCCATCCTGGCTGGACCCAGGGACCCCCCCGGGGATCCCCCGGCCCCATTCCAGCCCCTCGTCCCTTCCCCATGGATCCTTGTCACCACCAGGTGACGCCGCCGGGCTGGGAAACCCCGGGACAAGAATAAAACCCAACCTCCCGGTGCTGGGAATGTCCTGTTTGTCACCCCCTGTCCCTTTTCCCTGCCATCCATCCCGGTGGCCCCTTGGAGAGGGAGGGGACACTGGGGTCCCCAAGCCACCCCTCAATGTCCCCTCGGTGCCTGGGATGAAGGGACCTGGGGGTGGGGACTCTGCTTGCTGGTGGCAGCGGGACGGTGTCCCCTCTGGCCGTGTCACCTCTGGCTGTGTCCCCGCTGCCGTTAGAGGTCACTGTGCGGCCACCAGACCTGGCCTCGGCCGCGGGGATGTGGCTTTGGGATGTGGAGCTGGAGCTTCCCGGGAATGGGGGAGGATTTGGGATCGGGGGAGAATATGGGATCGGAGGCTCCCGTGGGTGTTTAATCCCCCCCTCTGGGCCCGTTCTGCTGCCAGAGCAGGCGCTGGGCTGTCCCCATCCCTGTCACTGCTCTTGTCCCTGTCTGTGTCCCCATCCCTGTCACTGCTCTTGTCCCTGTCTGTGTCCCCATCCCGGTCCTCAGTCCTGCTCCCGTGCCAGCCCTGGTCCCTGTCCCCATCCCCATTTCCAGTCCCATCCCTCTCCCCATCCGTGTCCCCATCTCCATTCCTCTCCCCATCCCCATCCCTGTCCCCGTCCCTGTCCCCGTCCCCGTCTCCAGCCCCATCTTTGTCCCCATTTCTGTCCCCTCTTCTCTCATTATCCCCACCTGTGTCTCCACCCCGTGCCCCCATTCCTGTCCCCATCCCTGTCCCCATCCCCATCTGTGTCCCCACCCGTGTCCCCATCCCTGTCCCCTCTTCTCTCATTATCCCCATCCCTGTCCCCATTCCCATCTCCAGCCCCATCCATGTCCCCACCCCGGTCCCCACCCCGTCTCCAGTCCCGTCCCTGTCCCCTCTTCTCTCATTATCCCCACTCTGTGTCCCCACCCAGTGTCCCCACCTGTGTCCCCACCCCTGTCCCCACTCCGTCCCCTGCCCACGGCCATCAGGGTGGTGGCAGGGTCATGAGCAGGGTGGCAGTGCGGTGACAGCCCTCTGGCGGGGTGGTGACAGCGCGGAGGCGACAGGGCGGTGTCACCACCCCTGCCCCCCCCCCGCCAGCGCCGCCTCCTCCCCGCGGTCCCCGCGGGCACCGAGGGGCAGCGGGGTCAAACTTTGTCACCTGCGCCCGCCTGGTGACAGAGGTGACCCGGCCGCTCCCGCCCTCGGGCTGGCGCTCACCTTTCCAAGGACCCTCCGCTCCAGCGCCACCGCCCCCAGTGTCACCGCCCCAGTGCCACCACCCCAGTGCCACCACCCCAGTGCCACCACCCCCAGTGCCACCACCCCCAGCGCCACCACCCCAGTGCCACCACCCCCAGCGCCACCGCCTCGCGTCCTCCTCGGCCACCTGCGCCCACAGGGGTCCTCCTCCTCCTCCTCCTCCCGTTTTTCCGGCCCGGAGCTCGGGAATTCCAGCCTGGATTCTCCGTGGAGCAGGATCGGAATTGGGATTGGGATTGGGATTGGGATTGGGATTGGGGTCGGGATTGGGGTCAGAATCAGGATTGGGATTAGGATCAGGGTCGGGAGCGGGATCGGGAACGGGGAGTGGTAGTGGGGTCAGGATCAAGATCAGGAGCGGGATTTGGATGGGGATAGGGATAGGGATTGGGATTGGGATTGGGATTGGGATTGGGATTGGGATTGGGATTGGGATTGGGATAGGATCGGGGTCGGGAGTGGGGTCGGGATCAAGATCAGGAGCGAGATCGGGGTTGGGATTGGGAGCAGAATGGGGAGCAGGAGTGGGATTGGGATTCGGATTGGGGTTGCGACTGGAATTGGGATTGGCTCCCTGAGCCCACACCATGAGCGGGATCAGGATTGGTATCGGGAGTGGGATTGGGATCAGGACTGGAAGTGAAATGGGGAGCAAGAGTGGGATTGGGATCGGGTTTGGGGTCGGGATTGGGAGTGGGATCAGCACCGGGATTGGGATCAGGATCGGAAGTGGAATGGGGAGCAGGAGTAGGATTGGGATTGGGATTGGGATTGGGATCAACTCCCTGAGCCCACACTAGGAGCAGGATCAGGATTGGGATCGGGAGCGGGATTGGGATCAGGATCAGGAGCGGAATGGGGAGCAGGAGCAGGATTGGAATCAGGATTGGGATTGGGATTGGGATTAGGACCAGGATTGGGATTGGTTCCCTGAGCCCACACCGGGAGCGGGAAGGGATCCCGGCTGTTCCCAGCAGGGCAGGGGGGATCCCGGGATTTGGGGGGCTCAGGGAGGGGCTTTGGGGGTGATCCCAGCGGTTCTGGAGTCTCCATCCCACCTGGAGCTATGCTCTAACCCGTGCCAGGCTGTTCTAACCCGTGCCAGGCCTGCAGGAATCGTAGTGCCAGGCTGCTCTAACGCGTGCCAGCGCTGCAGGAACTGTGGTGCCCGGCTGGTCTAACCCATGCCAGGCGGTTCTAACCCGTGCCAGGCTGCTCTAACCCATGCTAGACTGCTCTAACCCGTGCCAGCACTGCAGAAATTGGGGTGCCTGGATGGTTTAACCCGTGCCAGAGCTGCACGAACTGAGGTGCCAGGCTGCTTTAACCCGTGCCAACTCTGCAGGAATCACAGTGCCAGGCTGCCTTTACCGGTGCCAGCGCTGCAGGAACCGTTGTGCCAGGCTGCTCTAACCCGTGCCAGGCTGCTCTAACCCGTGCCAGCACTGCAGGAATCACAGTGCCAGGCTGCTCTAACCCGTGCCAGGCGGCTTTAACCCGTGCCAGGCGGCTCTAACCCATGGCAGGCTGCTCTAACCCGTGCCAGCACTGCAGGAACCATGGTGCCAGGCTGCTCTAACCTGTGCCAGGCTGCCTTAACCCGTGCCAGGGCTGCAGGAACCATGGTGCCAGGCTGCTCTAACCCATGCCAGGCTGCCTTAACCCGTGCCAGGGCTGCAGGAACCATGGTGCCAGGCTGCTCTAACCCATGCCAAGCTGCCTTAACCAGTGCCAGCGCTGCAGGAACCATGGTGCCAGGCGGCTCTAACCGGTGCCAGGCTGCTCTAACCCATGCCAGGCTGCCTTAACCCGTGCCAGCGCTGCAGGAACCATGGTGCCAGGCGGCTCTAACCGGTGCCAGGCTGCTCTAACCCGTGCCAGGCGGCTCTAACCCGTGCCCGGCTGCTCTAACCCGTGCCAGGCGGCTCTAACCCGTGCCAGCCTCCCTTAACCCGTGCCAGCGCTGCCCGTGCGGCGGGCACGGTGCCCGCGATGCCCTCGGGGCTCTCTCTGAGCTCCCCCCCGTGTCCCCCCTCCCTCCCTGCCTGGCACGTTGAGCCAAATCCTCCGGTCACGTGGGGCCGTGCCGGGCGGAACGGGGCCAGCCCGGGAGGTGAACGGGAGGTCACGGAGCGGCCACCGGGGCCAGGAACGTGCGCGGCGCTGCCCGGGGCGGCCGGCGGGGCCCGGATTGGCTGCCCGGCCCTAATCCCGGCCGGGAGGGGACAGGAGGGGACAGGAGGGACAGAGGAGCTCCTGGTGGGGTTGGGGACAGAGGGGCTGGTGGTTCCTGGTGGCGTTGGGGACACGAGGGGACAGCGGGGCTGGTGGCTCCTGGTGCGGTTGGGAACACGAGGGGACAGCGGGGCTGGGGGATCCTGGTGGGGTTGGGGACAGGAGGGGACAGCGGGGCTGGGAGATCCTGGTGGGGTTGGGGGATCCTGGTGGGGCTGGGGACAGGAGGGGACAGGAGGGGACAGCGGGGCTGGTGGCTCCTGGTGCGGTTGGGGACACGAGGGGACAGGAGGGGACAGCAGGGCTGGTGGCTCCTGGTGCGACTGGGGACACGAGGGGACAGAGGAGCTCCTGGTGGGGTTGGGGGACAAGAGGGGCTGGTGGCTCCTGGTGCGGTTGTCACCACGCTGGGGGGATGGGAGGTGTTGGTTGGGGTGCCTGTGTGTGGTGGTGACATGGAGGGTGACACGCGTGTGAGCGGGGTCACGGTGTCCCCATGCAGGAGGGACTCTCCTGTGAATGGTGTCACAGTGTCCCCATGCAGGGTGGCACCTCTATGAGCAGTGTCACATTGTCCCTATGTAGGTGTGACATCCTGTGAGCAGTGCCAGTGTTCCCATGCACAGTGACCCCTCTTTGAATGATGTCACGGTGTCCCCATTCAGGTGTGACACCCCTGAGAGCCTTGTTTTGGTGTCCCCATGCAGGGTGACATCCCTGTGAATGGTGTCACTGTGTCCCCATGCAAGTGTGACTCCTCTGTGAGTGGTGTCACATTGTCCCCAGGCATGGTGACCCCCCTGTGAGCAGTGTCACAGTGTCCCCACCCCGATGTGACACCCGTGTCCCTCCCTGGGCCCCCCCGATCCCAGCAGGGCGGGGTGTGGGAACTCTCTGGGGACATCCTGGGACAGCCCCATTGTCCCCTTTAGGGTCCCCCAGCATTCCCAGGACTCTGCCACCACAGCCCACCCCGGTGTCCCCAGCAGTGTCCCCTGCAGTGTCCCCAGCCATGTCCCCAGCAGTGTCCCCACGCCACACCCGCTAAATCCACCCCACCTCGTCACCCGTGACGTGGGGACAGCACAGCTTGGTGGCCCTGTTGGGGACACTGTATGGGGACATCCCCCCTCTTCTGCCACCCCTTTGTGGGTGGCAGTGACAGCGGTGACAGGACAGGCCACCACCTCCCTGTCCCCTTGTCACACGTGGCTGCCCCTCGTGGTCCCCTCCTGCCAGGGGGTGTCCCCAGTGGGGTCGGGGTGTCCCTGTCAGGGTGTCCCCAGTAGGGTCGGGGTGTCCCTTTCGGGGTGTCCCCAGTGGGGTCGGGGTGTCCGTGTCAGGGTGTCCCCAGTAGGGTCGGGGTGTCCCTTTCGGGGTGTCCCCAGTGGGGTCGGGGTGTCCCTGTCGGGGTGGCCCCAGTAGGGTCGAGGTGTCCCAAGTAGGGTCGGGATGTCCCTGTCACCCACTCCAGACCCCCCCCGTGCCGCTGTCCCCCTCTCCCTTCTCTGCCCGGGGTCACCCCAAAACCCAAATTGGGGGTGTGTGTCCCATGGTTTTGCCTCCCCGAACCCCCCTAAATCTGTTGGGTGCCTCAGTTTACCCCTCAGTCCTTTGGCGTCCCCGCTCTTGGGGACCGTGGTGTCACCCCCGCCATGGGAGGGGACACGGGGAGGACAAGGGGAGGACACGAGGGACCGGAGAGGGATCCTGGAGCTGGGATCCCTGAGGGATCACGGAGATCGGGAGAGAGAGGGGATCCCGGGAATCGGGGTGCTGTGGGGGGGATCCCAGAAACGGGACCCCAGGTTTGGGATATCCCAGGAGCTGGATCCCAGGTTTAGGATCCCAGATTTAGGATCCCCGGTTTAGGGTCCCAGGAGCTGGATCCCAGGTTTAGGATTCCAGGAGCAGGATCCGATGAGTAGGAGTGCCAGGAAAGGAAATTCCAGGAGGGCGATCCCAGGATTGGGATGCCAGAGGAAGAAATCCCAGGGGCAGGATCCCAAAAGAGAGATCTCAGAAACAGGGATGGCAGAAGAGGAGATCCCAGGTTTAGGATCCCAGGATCGGGACCTCAGGTTTAGGATCCCAAGTTTAGGATCCCAGGAGCAGTACCCGAGGTTTAGGAACCCTCGTTTAGGATCTCAGGTTTAGGATCCCGGGTTTAGGATCCCAGGTTTAGGATCCCTGGAACACGACCTCGGGTTTAGGATCCCGGTTTAGGATCCCCGGATCGCGGGGGGATCGGGGCTGCCCGGCCCCGCCGCCCCGCTCCCAGAGCTGTCCCCGCGGCCCCGCTCCCGTTTGGGGTGGGGACACCGGGGGTGGCAGCGCTGGCCGGGTCCCCCCGGTGCGGGCGGGCTCGGCCCCGGGCTCGGTGTCGGGGCAGGGGCTCCCGGGGAGGCTGCGGGACCGGGACCCCCCGATTTCGTTTAATTCCTTTTAATTTCGTTTAATTCCTTTTTATCAGAGCGGGCGCGGCGGGGCCGGGCCGGGAGGAGCGCGCCCGCTCTCAGGAGACCTTGGCGGGGTTGGGGACAGCCAGGCCCTGGGCTGGGGTGTCCCCAAGGCCTGGGGGGGTGTCCCCAACCCTCCCGCACCGGGGACACCCCGGAATCCCCGGGCGCCGCCGCTCCGGTAACGAAACCGGCGCTGCCCGGGCTCAGCGCGGGCCCGACGGGGCTGGGGACGCACGGAGATGTCCCCGAGGGTGACAAAAGGCACCCACGGGACACCGCGGGGACACTGCGGGGTGGGCACACTGCTCGAGTGTCCCTGCACGGTCACACGGTGACACTCGCACCCAGCCGCGTGTGAGCGCGGGTGCTGCCACCCTGATGTCCCCAAACCCGCCACCCCAGGGACCCAGGGGAGGGGTGGCCGGTCATGCTCTGCCCACGTGGCTGCCCCGTGGCCGTGTGGCCGTGTCCACTCACACCAGCTGGACACCGTCCCACGGCACCCGTGGCCATTGCCCTGGTGTCCCCTCGTGTCCCTGCCCAGTCCCCATTGTCCCCTCTCGTTTGTCCGTGTCCCCGCACCGTCTGTGTTTGTCGTGCAGTGTCCCCGTCCCCTCGTGTCCCCTCACAGTCCCCTCGGTGTCCCCTCACAGTGTCCCCGTTGTCCCCTCACAGTCTCTGGGTTTTTGCCCGGTTCCCGGTGTCCCCACACAGCTCCCGGTGTCCCCACACAATTCCCGTGTCCCCGCACTGTCCCCCCGTGTTTCCGCACGGCTCCCCCATGTCCTTGAATTTGTCCCCGTGTCCCCTCACGGTCCCCCCGTGTTTCTGCTTTGTTCCCTCGTGTTTTCGTGTCCCCACGCAGTCCCCTCGTATCCGTCCCCAGTCCCACACAGTCCCCCTGTGTCCCCAAACATTTCTGGGTGTCCTCAAACAGCTCCCGGTGTCCCCGTACAGCCCCTCCGTGTTTTTCACGGCTCCTCCGTGTTGTCCCCAATCCCTCCGTGTCCCCACACTGTCCCCCTGTGTCCCCACACAGCTCTCGGTGTCCTCGCACCGTCCCCCCGTGTTTTTCACGGCTCCCCCATAACCCTGAACTTCTCCCCGTGTCCCCTCACAGCCCCCTCGTGTCCCCACGCTGTCCCTTTCTGTCCCTGCACAGTCTCCCCCTGTCCCTTCACGGTCCCCACGTGTCCCCACAAAATTCCCCCAATGTTTTCTCACAGTCCCTCGTGTCCCTTCACAGTCCCTGCTGTCCCCTCACGGTTCCCTCGTGTCCCTTCACAGTCCCACCGTGTCCCCTCACAGTCCTGTGTCCCCACGCAGTCTCCCCGTGTCTTCTCAGTGTCCTTCCGTGTCCCCGCACAGTCCTCGCTGTCCCCTCAGTGTCCCCTCGTGTTTTCACAGTCCCGCCGTGTCCCCACAAAATTCTCTCGTGTCCCCTCACAGTCCCCGGTGTCCCCTCACGGTCCCCCGTGTTTTCACAGTCCCCCCTTGTCCCTTCATGGTTCCCCCGTGTCCCCTCACAGTCCTCAGTGTCACTTCAGTGTCCCCCCGCGTTTTCACAGTCCCCCCGTGTCCCCTTCACTTCCCCCGTGTCCTCTCATCGTCCCCGGTGTCCCCTCATGGTCCCCCATGTTTTCTTAGTTCCCGGTGTCCCCTCAGTGTCTCCCTGTGTCCATTCACAGTCCCCCCTTGTCCCCACGTAGTCCCCATGTGTTTCCTCAGTGTCTTTCCGTGTCCCCTCACAGTTCCCCCGGTGACCCCTCAGTGTCCCCCCGTGTTTTCACAGTCCCCCCGTGCCCCTTCATGGTCCCCCCAGTGTCCCCACAAAATTCCCCCGTGTCCCCTCACAGTCCCGCGTTCCCTTACAGTCCCTTTTGTCCCCTCAGTGTCCCCCCGTTTTCACAGTCCTTCCGTGTCTCTTCACAGTCCTGTGTCCCCTCACAGTCCCCGGTGTCCCCTCAGCGTCCCCCTGTCTTTTCACAGTCCCCTATGTCCCTTCACGGTCCTCTCGTGTTCCTGCACATTCCCCCCGTGTCCCCACGCTGTTCCCCTGTGTCCCCTCAATGTCCCCCCGTGTTTTCACTGTCCCCTCGTGTCCCTTCACGGTTCCCCCGTTTCTTTTCACCGTCCCCGGTGTCCCCTCACAGTCTCTCCGTGTCCCTTCACAGTCCGGTGTCCCCTCGCAGTCCCCGGTGTCCCCTCAGTGTCCCCCCGAGTTTTCACAGTTCCTCCTGTGTCCCTTCAGAGTCCTGTGTCCCCACGCAGTCCTCCCGTGTCTTCTCAGTGTCCTTCCGTGTCCCCTCACAGTCCTCGCTGTCCGCTCAGTGTCCCCTCGTGTTTTCACAGTCCCGCCCTGTCCCCACAAAATTCTCCTGTGTCCCCTCACAGTCCCCGGTGTCCCCTCACGGTCCCCCGTGTTTTCACAGTCCCCCCGTGTCCCTTCATGGTTCCCCCGTGTCCCCTCACAGTCCTCAGTGTCACTTCCGTGTCCCCCCGCGTTTTCACAGCCCCGCCGTGTCCCCTTCACTTCCCCCGTGTCCTCTCACAGTCCCCAGTGTCCTCTCGTGTTTTCACAGTCCTCCCGTGTCCTTTCACTGTCCCCAGTGTCCCCTCAGTGTCCCCCCGTGTTTTCACAGTTTCCCCGTGTCCCTCCACGGTCCCCGCGTGTCCCTGCACATTCCACCCGTGACCCCTCATAGTCCTGTGTCCCCTCAGTGTCCCCCGTGTTTTCACATTCCCCCGTGTCCCACGCTGTGCCCCGGTGTCCCCTCACAGTCCCCTCGTGTTTTCACAGTCCCCCCGTGTCCCTTCACGGTCCTGTGTCCCCACAAAATTCCCCCGTGTCCCCATGCAGTCCCCCGGTGTCCCCTCACAGTCCCCCCGTGTTTTCACAGTCCTCCCGTGTCCCTTCACGGTCCTCCTGTGTCCTTTCACCGTCCCCGGTGTCCCCTCACGGTCCCCCATGTTTTCACAGTTCCCGGTACCCCTCACTGTTCCCCGTGTTTTCACAGTCCCCCCGTGTCCCTTCACAGTGCCTCGTGTCCCCTCATAGTCCCGTGTCCCCGTGCAGTCCCCCCGTGTCCTCTGAGTGTCCTTCCGTGTCCCCTCACAGCCCTCGGTGTCCCCTCAGTGTCCCCCCGTGTTTTCACAGTCCTGCCGTGTCCCTTCACGGTCCCCCCGTATCCCCACAAAATTCCCTATGTCCCCTCATAGTTCCCGGTGTCACCTCACGGTTCCCCGCGTTTTCACAGTTCCCGGTGTCCCCTCAAAGTCCCCGGTGTCCCCTCACGGTCCCTCGTGTTTTCACAGTCCTGCCGTGTCCCTTTGCAGTTCCCCCGTGTCCCCACAAAATTCCCCCGTGTCCCCTCACAGTCCCCGGTGTCCCCTCAGTGTCCCCTCGTGTTTTCACAGTTCCCCGTGTCCCCTCAGTGTCCCCTCGTGTTTTCACAGTCCTCCTGTGTCCTTTCACTGTCCCCGGTGTCCCCTCAGTGTCCCCCCGTCTTTTCACAGTCCCCGATGTCCCTTCACATTCCCCCCGTGTCCCCTCACACTCCCGTGTCCCCTCAGTGCCCCCCCCCGTGTTTTCACACTCCCCCGTTGTTTCCACGCTGTCCCCCCGTGTCCCCTCAGTGTCCCCCCGTGTTTTCACGGTCCCCGATGTCCCCTCACGGATCCCCCGTGTCCCCTCACGCCCTCAGTGTCCCCCCGTGTTTTCACACTCCTGCCGGTGTCCCCACGCTGTCCCCACACTGTCCCCGTTCCCGCCAAGGCCCGGCACCGTCTCGGCCTCCGCCGCTCTCTCCCGGCCCAGCCCGGCCCGGGGATCCCTCGGCGGGGTCCCCACGCGGGGCTGTCCCCGGGGCAGCCTTTCCTTGGCGGGGACAAGCAGAAATGTCCCTCCCCTCCCGACCGACCGGGAGCGGCCGGTCCGGTACCGGGGAAAGCGCCGGCTCCGCTCCCGCACCCTCCCCGCAGCCAGGCCCGGGGCCGAGCCGAGCGCACCGAGCCTGGCCTTACCTCCATCTCGGGGGCACCGGGAGAACCGGGAGGGTGCGGATCCGGCTCTAAACCGGGAAAATCGAGGAATTCCGCGGGGTTTTTTCGCTCCCGGAGCGGCGAGAAGCGGAGGATGCGGCGGGGCGGGCCCGGGGGCTCGGCGGGAACGGGGATGCACCGGGAGAGCGCGGCCGCTCCCACCCCGGGCCGGCCTTGGCCGGGCTGGGTGTGCTCGGCAGCGAGAGAAAAAACGGGAATATCGATAATAAAAACACCGATAAATGGTACTGATAAGGACTAATTATGGCGTTAATAGGACTAATAATAGGAATAGGAACGGCACTAATAATAGCAAGGCTAATAGTGACACTAATACCGCTAATATTAACGCTAATTAAAACAACAACAACAGCGCTAAACCCGCCCCGAAAACAACAACAACCAGACAGCAAAAAATGGGATTTTTAAATTAGGGTTATTTTTATAATATTGTTGTTTTTGAGGATCTGGGTACTCGCGGATTTCCTCGCTTCCCCTTCCCGGCAGCTCGCACCCGGTATTTCCCCGTTTTCCCCGTTTCCCCTTCTCCCGGAGCAAATCTTCTCGTTATTATTCAGGTTAATCGTGGGGATAACGGGAAAAAAACCAAAACAAATCAAAACAAAACAAAAAAACAACAACAGCAGGAGAGGAGCGGGAGCCGTGAGGAGGCGGCGGGGGCTGAGCGGGCACCGGCGGCTTAGCGGGCACCGGGGCAGCTTCTCCGCCACTCGTTCCGCGGCCTCAGCCGCCGCTCGGGGCCGGGGCTAGGCGAAAGGAGGAATTTTCGTTCCAGCAGCTCCCGGGCGATCGCCGCCCTCCGTCTTCCCGGTGGGACCGGCCCGCAGCCTCTCCCCGCGGCCCCGAGGGGCTGAGGCCGCAGGGCGGGCTGGGTTTGGGGTAATTTTCCTCGTTTTCGTTAAAAACCGTTGGTTGGTGGCGGATTCACCAGCGGGCCCGGTGGCGGGGCACGGCGGAGCTCGGCTGTCCGGCTGTCCGGCTGTCCGGCTGTCCGGCTGTCCGGCCCGGCCCTGCCGCAGCCCCGGCAGTGGAGAAGCGGCACCGGGGAACCGGGAACGGGGAGCGGGGAGCCGGGAATCGTTTCCAGCCGCCAGCACCTTCCCCGGAGCGGCGGCTCCGTCCCCGCTCGCCCCTCCGGGCCCCGCAGAACCGGGGCTGCGGCCCGGGACCCCCGGCCTTGAGCAGGGCCCGTCCCCTGCGCTCTCCCCGCTCGGCCCTTTTCGTTCGCTTTATTTCCTTCCCCTTTCCGCCCTTTTGATTTATTTCCTTTTACTCTCCTTATCCCTACAGCTTTAGTTCTCCTTTTATTTTTATTTTTTCCTTTCGAATTTTATTTTTTTCCTGCTGTTTTCCCTGCGCTGTCCCGGTTATTTCAGCGACGGGCCCAGGCCGCGGCAGGCTCGGACATCCAGCGGCCACTGCAGCCCAAGGCCTTGAACTCCCGCTGCCCGCCAGAGCCCGAACCGGGCACCTCCCGCCTCTACCGGGCTCTACCCGTGCTCGGGCCGTACCCAGACCCCTGCGGGCTCCCCAGACCGGGGCGGCGCCCGGTACCGGGCCGTGAGCGCGGCGGAGCGCAGGGGCTGCGAAATCTCGGGGTTGCTTGCGTTTAAATTTAATTTATTTGTTTTTAATCCGCCGCCGTTAGAACCGTTCCGATTCCAGGCGGTACCGGGGAGGGGGGCGGCCGTCCCCGGGAAGCACCGCGGCCGCCGCCGCTGCTTTTTCCGCCCGGTTTTGCCCCCGTTGTAACGACAGGGACGGGACGGAGCCTCCCGAGGCGGGGGAGACCCCCGGGACGCCCCCGCACACACCGGGTCGGGCACTCCCAGTTGGAAACCGGGAGCCGCCCTGCTCGGTGCCGGTGTCGGTGCCGGTGTCGGTGTCGGTGCCGGTGCCGGTGCCCGGGAGCGGCTGTGCTGGATCAGAGAATTTCGGGGCTCCCTCGCTGCCCCATCCCGGGGCGGCAGTGGGGTAACCCCGGTAGCTGCGGGGACTCTCCGGTAGCTGCGGGGCAGCGCGGGGAAGCGGGACCGGAGCCCCCCGACCCCCGCCCGGCCCGGGAAGGGGCAGCGCCCGCCGGGGCCGGGGGATTTCTTTATTCGTTGCCACATTGCAGGGCGGGGATCCCCAGGGTGAGCCCCCCCCGAGAAGGAACCGAGAACCGGAGCCGCCGCCGCTGCCGCCGCTGTCGGAGCCGGGCAGCGGCCGCCGAGGGGCTCTTTGTTTACCAATCGGTGTCACAGAACGGGAGGGCAGGAAATTGCGTCTGTACCGAGCCGTTAATTTAAAACCGGCTCTTTCCTCGCCCCCCGCTCGCCCCCAGCCGCTCCCCGGTGCGGTGCGGCGGGGGCTCGGCCGCCCGCTCCCCGCTGCCGGCTCCGACAGCGGCGGCGGCCGGGGGATGCGCAGCGGAGCGCGGCGGCGGCGGGGGAGGGCCGGGCCGGAGGAATAAGGACCCGGCTTCTTCGCCGGTCCCACCCCCGGCCGCTTCCTCCGCAGCTCCCTCCCCTCGGCCTCCCTTTCCCCTCCCGCCCCCCCCCACCCCACCTCCCTCCCCACCACCCCCCTAAAATCATCGCCCCCGATCTCCCGGTATTGATTTCCCCCGCACGCGAATCCCGAGCGCGGCGCGGCGCGGCGAGCCCTGGCACGGCTGGCGGCTCTCCCGCCGCCCGCTCCCGCCGCTACCGGCACCGACAGCGGCACCCGCACCGCTACCGGCGCTCCATGGAAGGGCAGCGGCGGCGGCCGGAGCGCCTGAAGTTTGCCCGGAGCGAGGTGCGGCGGGAGGTGGAGCTGGGGAGGGGGCGCGGCGGGGGGGGCTCGGCCGCCTGTCAAAGTTTGAAACTCCTTCTCCCCCCCGGCCTCGCACCCTCTCGGGACGCCCCGACGGGTCCCCCCCATCCCCGGTACCACCCCCGGCCGGCGGGGCGGGGAGGGGGGGGTGCGCTTTAAATGCCGGGCCCCCGGTTGGGAGAAGGCGACAGGCGACAGGCGGCGGCCCCCGGCGGTCCCCGGCCATGGGGGTGAGCCGAGCCCCGGGGGGGCCGGGGAGGGGCGGGGAGGGGAAGGGGTCTGCGGAGGGTGGGGGGGGGGGGGGGCTCCCTCCCATCCCCCCCGCCCAGCCTTGCCTCCTCTCTCCCTCTCCCCGTGTCTCTCTCTGCCTCCTGATGTTTGATCCCGCCGCGGCGCCCGCAGGGATGAGCGATGGAGGGGCCGAGCCCGGCGGGAGCCCCGTGCTGCTGGCCGAGCCCGCGGCCACCGGGCGGGCCCGGGAGAAGCTGCCGACCCGGGCGGAGCTGGAGAGCGCCCTGCGCGCCGGCGGCGGCGGCGGCGGCGGCAGCGGCGGAACCGCCGGCGGCTTCAAGGACATCCCGGGAACGTCGGCGGTCAGCCCCGGCTCCTCCAAGCAGTGCGCCCCGGACACCGAGAGCCCGTCGGGGACCGGCGAGGCGGATTACTGCCGCCGCATCCTGGTGCGAGGTACGGGCACGCTCCCCGCTCCCGTCCCCGCTTCCCCCGCCCTGGGATTCCCGCTCCGGGTACGGGGCATCCCCGGCACCGCTTCCAGCGCATCCCGGGCGCTTCCCGGCTGCGACCTCCGGCCTCCCGGCCCCGTCGCTCCTGCCCCGGCTCCGCTGAGCGCGGCACTGAGCGGGCCCGCTGCCCCAGCGCGGCTCGGCCGGCAGCGGGCTCGGAGCGGGGCCGTGCCCAGCGGGCGGCCGGGAAGGCTCCGGGGGAACGGCCCCGGGGTCACGGAGCCGCCGGAGCCCCGCGGGGGACGCGCGGGCGGCGGGAGAGGGGGGACAGCATCGGCTCGGCGTTGGGAGCGATGTCGCAGGAGAAAAGCGTCACGGAGCGGCGGCGGGCGAGGGGGGGTTTATTTTTTTTTTCATTCCCCTTTATAATATCACCGGTTCGGCCCCGGCTGCGGCTCGGCGCTCCCCGGAGCCTCCGCGTCCCCCATCCCGCATCCCTCATCCCGCCGCCCGCGCTCAGTCCCCGCCGGCCCGGGACTCGCCGGGACCGCTTCTGCCTTGTGGCGAACCCCGAGAAGTTTGGGGCGCCCTGGCGCGGCTGTCGCAGGCGGGCGGGTCCCGAGCGCTCCGGGATCCCGGGGATGCTCCGCGTCCCCGCCGCTCCCCCGCCGCTGCCGGAGCCCGGAGCGGCTCGGCGGCCGCTCGGCGATCAGGGCCGAGGCCTCCCGGTGCCCAGCGCAGCGCTCGGGCAGGGAGCGGAGCGGCGGCCGTGACCTCCGTGCTCTTTGCCGGGGACCGGAGCCGGGTCCCTGTCCCGTCGTTATCCCGGGCTCGGGCATCACCCAAGCCTCTCTCCCGGTTGTCGCGATAGGCGCCCTTCGCCCACAGCCCGGTTGTCCCTGTCCGAACCGGGGACAGCGGCCGAGCAGCGGGCAGCGCTCGGCCAAGAGTCCCAGGGTCCCGCCCGTGCTGTCCCCGCGTTCCGGGGGTCTCCAAACAGGGCTGCGCCGGTCCCACCGGGTCAGGCTGGGGCCAGGCCTCTCCTCCGCCGGTTCCAGCCCCACCGAGGCCGCCCCGACGGTGCCGGCACCGGGAGAGGGGCGAGGGTCGGTGCCCAAGGCCGGGGCAGGGTCTCCGCTCCCGCCGAGCCCGGGGACCCTCACCGGGAGCGCCCGGTTTCACCATCTTGCTGCAGCCGCCACGGTGCGGACAAAATGGTGGCGGGGAGAAAACGCCGCAAATCACCGGGGCTTGAGCAGGAAAAAAGCGGGGGGAACGTGGCGGGGCCACCCGGGCTGCGGGGACACGGAGCCGCCGGTCCCCACCCGGTCCCGCAGCCGGGCAGGGCCGGGGCCGAGCAGCGGCTGGGCCCGGGCAGAGCCTCCCGGTCGGTTTCGTGCGAAGCGGGAGGTTAAAATGTTCATTTTTATGTTTAAAATAATTCTTATTTAATATTTTGAGTTCTGCTCTCGCTGCTTGCCCAGGGAAAGGGGCCTTGTCAGCCCCGGCCTCGGTGAGGAGCGGCGGCCGTGGAGCTGCCGCCAGCCCCGGTGCAGCCCCGGCGCAGCCCCGGTGCTCGCCCGCGGTGCTTTCGGTGGAGTCGGGGGATCCTGGTGACCCCCTCACACTGACAGGGTCCTCTCGGGGTCTCCGTCCGCTCCTTTGTCCCGCGGTACCGGGGATGGTCCGTGCAGGACGGAGCCTTCCGGTCACCTCCCAGTCACCTCCTGGCCGTCCCCGTCTCGTCGTTAGTGGCTCCCGGGGATAAACGGGACAAGGAGGGACCTGGGCAGCCCCGGGGCCGGTCCCAGTGTCCCCCGTGGCCACTGCGGCCCCACAGGGCTGGGGACACATCCCGGGATGCTCCCCGCGGTCACCTCCCTGTGCTGGGCCTGGTGGCCGCAGAGCACGTGGAGGGACCCTGGTGGCGTTTGGTGCCACCATGGCCACCCCATGGCACTGAGGGACATCCTGGAGGCTGGCAGGGACCTTTGGGGACCCCAAAGATCCTGGTAGCTGTGTTGGTGCGGGAAGCCAGGTGGGCATGGGTTGTCCCTGTGCCAGCGTGGGGTGTCCCTGTGGCAGGGTGAAGTGTCCCCATGGATTTGGGTGCTCTCTGCTCTTTTGAGGTATTTAAACCCCAGCTGTGTCCTGGCTCCAGAGCCACCAGGTCCCCAAGAGCAGGATGTGTCACCAGTGAGGCCCAAGGCTCCGGAACCCCTCAGGCAGGACCTGGGGAATTTTTTGGGGCTCCAGAAAGGGAAAAGACTTTCAGGAGGAGGTTCCAAAGAGATGGCCTGAGCGCCTCAAAACCTCCACTAGGGAAGGTCACTAGGGTGGGACGAGTGTTTTGGTGTCCCCTGTGCTGAGCTGGCACCGAGGCCGTGCCCTTTTCCCTGCCGTCCCTGCGGAGCTGCTCCAGCTGCCAGGGAATAACAATAAATAATGCCCGAGCTGGAGCCGACCCGCAGCTGCGGCCCCGGATCCGGCCTCCCCGGCATTCCCGGCTGTTGTTGTGCTGTGGCCGTGGCGTGGGCACGGACATGGGCACGGATGTGGGCACGGGAGTGCGGACGTGGCCTGGGCATCGTCACCACCACGGCGCTTCCCACACAAAATGGTTCCCGGCGCTGATCCCGCCGGAAAAGCCGCTGATCCGCCTACAGCCCCTTTCCTTCCCGGCAGCTCCACGCCAGCCTGTGGGGTTTGGGTGTGGGGCCGGTGCCACCACCCCCTGTGCCACCTTGGATGTCCCCAAGCCCTCGGGACTCCTTTGGTGCCGCGTTCCGGGATGGCGCCTCGGCCGTGTCCTGCAGCTCCACGGTGGGAGCGCGGCTCTGGGGTTGGGGTCCCTTTCCCAAATCGGTGTTTGGTCCCCATTCCCATCCAGGTGCTGGATCTGCCACCCTCATCCCAGCTCTTCTGTCCTCATCCCGGCTCTGCTGATCCTATGGCAGCGCCGCCATTCCAATCCCGGGGCCACCATTCCCATCCCAGCACCACCATTACAGTCCCAGCACCCCCATTCCCATCCCAGTGGCACCATTCCCATCCCAGTGGCACCATTCCAATCCCGGTGCCGCCATTCTCATTCCAGTGCCACCACTCCCATCCCAGCGCTGCCATTCCAATCCCAGCACCAACATTGCGATCCCAGCACCGCCATTCCCATCCCAGTGCCCCCATTCTGATCCCAGTGCCAACATTACCATCCCAGTACCACCATTCCCATCCCAGTACCACCATTCCCATCCCAGTGCCACCATTCCCATCCCAATGCCACCATTCCCATCCCAGTGCCACCATTCCCATCCCAGCACCACCATTCCCATCCCAGTGCCACCATTCCCATCCCAATGCCACCATTCCCATCCCAGTGCCACCGTTCCCATCTCCACCACTCGCATCCCATCTCCATCACCCCATTCCCAGGTTTTCCTCTCTGTTTTCCTCCTTCCTACCCCAGGAATTTTGTAACCCCTTCATGCCCAACTCAGCCAGATGGAGAGAGAGCCATTGACCTCCAACCAGGATCCCTCTGGAATTGGGATCCAGCATCCCAAAATCAGGGCTTGGACTGGATTTTAACCCTCTGGAAAAGCCCCTGGGAGCCCTGCAGGGAGGGCTCACCCAAACCCAGTCGGGATTTGGGACCTAGGAAGATCCCAGTGGGCGATTCCCGAGGCTCGTTTTGTTTTCTGGGAGCTGGGACAGAATTCCTGTGGATTTTTTTGGTGGAGTTTGTCCTTTCCTGGTGGGAAGGAAGCCATGGAGGCTCCTCTGGAATGGCCACGAGCCACTTCCCACACCCAAACTCTCAAAGTTTTCTTTCCCTGGATATTCCCAACCTCATAAAATCCACAGCCGGCAACAGCTTGGCGCCCACGGCGCTCCCCAAACTTGTCCTTTAATAGGAAACCGCCCCAAAACGGGAGCTGAGCTTTCCAAGGAAATATTCCTCCAGCGAGAATAATTCTGGAGAGATGGGAATTGTAATAGAGAGGAAATTTTTCCAGTAATCCTGAGGAAGGACAGAAATCAAAAATTATATTAAAATTGCATTAAAAAAAATATCTTTAATTCAAATTCTTCCTTGGCATAAACCTCCTGTTTGCTCCTGGCTTTCAAAATTATTATTCCCGGGATTAAACACTCCATTTTCCCCAAAAAATTTATGGCTTCTATTTATGTTTTTAAAAAACCCCTAATTCATGGAGATTTGTCGCCTTTCCCTGGATATTTATAAACTCTCTGCATTTGGGGCTGGAAGGAAGAACTGAGCCACAATTTAGCTCCAGATTGTGGGAATTCCATGGATAATTCACATCCAGTCACTCTTTAATTCCATTTATTTTCCATTCCCCCCCAAATTTTTGGATTTTTGGACTGATTCCTTCAGTTTTGTTTTTTTTCCCCTGGACCGATTCCTTCCATTTTGTTTTGTTTTTTTTCCCTGATGGTTCTCGCCATCAAAAATTATATAAAAATTACAGAAAAAATAATCTTTAATTTAAATTCTTCCTGGGCATAAATCTCCTGTTTGCTCCTGGCTTTCCAAACTATTACTCACAGGATGAAATGCTCCATTTTCCCAACGCTTGTTAACTGCGTTTTTTAATTTTTGGACTCATTCCTTCACTTTTTTTTTCCTTGATGGTTCTTCCCATCAAAAAATATATTAAAATTACATTTAAAAAATCTTTAATTCGAATTCTTCCTTGACACAAGTCTCCTGTTTGCCCCTGGCTTTCCAAAATATTATTCCCAGGATGAAACGCTCCATTTTCCCAACACTCGTTAACTGCATTTTTGGATTTTTAGACCAATTCCTTCAGTTTTGTTTTTGTCCCTGATGTTCTCCCCATCAAAAATTATATAAAAAATTACAAAAAAAAAGTCTTTAGTTTGAATTCTTTGGCGTAAATCTCCTATTTGCTCCATGCTTTCCAAAGTATTACTCCCAGGATTAAACACTCCATTTTCCCAACGCTTGTTAACCACATTTTTGAATTTTTGAACTGACTCCTTCACTTTTTTTTTCCCTGACAGATCTCCCCATCAAAAATTATTTTTAAAATTGCAGAAAAAAAATCTTTAATTTGAATTCTTCCTTGGCATCAATCTCCTGTTTGCTCCACACTTTCCAAAGTATTATTCCCAGAATGAAACGCTCCATTTTCCCAACCCTCGGAAACCACAATTTTTGGGTTTTGGACTGATTCCTTCACTTATTTTTTCTCTGACAGATCTCCCCATCAAAAATTGTATAAAAATTAAATTTAAAAAATAATCAAATTATCTTTAATTTGAGTTCTTCCTTGGCATCAATCTCCTGTTTGTTCCACGCTTTCCAAACTATCATTCCCAGAACGAAACGCTCCATTTTCTCAACGCTTGTTAACCACATTTTTTTAATTTTTGGACCGATTCCTTCACGGTTTTGGGGTTATTTTTCTGACAATTTTCCCTGTTCTCCTCTCAGATGCCAAAGGGACGATCCGTGAGATCGTGCTGCCCAAGGGGCTGGACTTGGACCGGCCCAAGCGGACGCGGACGTCCTTCACGGCGGAGCAGCTCTACCGCCTGGAGCTGGAATTCCAGCGCTGCCAGTACGTGGTGGGCCGGGAAAGGACGGAGTTAGCGCGGCAGCTCAACCTCTCCGAGACGCAGGTGAGACCCGCGGGGGCTCCTCGGGGTTGGGGACATCGTGGTGGCCGTGGCCGTGTCCCCGAGCCGTCGGATGCGCGCGGCGTTCCCGGTGATGGCTTTCCTCCATTGCGTCCTTGGAATGGTTGGGATACGATTGGGGACAACCCTGAGCGGTCTGTGGGGACACCCCCAGCTGGTGGTGTCCACTCAAATGTCCGGCAAAGGGTCAAGGAGAGGTTGGACCCAAAGGTGGATGAGCTTTGAGGTTGTTCCCACCCAACCCATTCCATGATCCCGGGAAAAGCGGGAAGAGGAAGGAGCAGGGAGTGACAGTGGTGACGCAAGGTGGGACATGGTGGGGATTGGTGTCTGTGGGGGCTGCTCCCACTTTTCCTGCACCCCAATCCAGGAATTAGCCCGGGATCTCTTCTCCATCGCCTTCCCTGGATGATGGGAAGGGATTTTCCTGGTTTTCCTGTGCTGGGGAGAGCCGGGAGAATGGGTGGGGTGAGCTCTGGGGTTGGTGCCTCTGATGGGGTCGTGATGGTTTTGGCTTAGAAATTTATTATTAAATTGTAATCATAATTAATTAAATAATATTAATAACGGTATTTATGTAATAATAATAGTAATATTAGAATAATTATAAATATTCTGCCTCGTCCACCCCGTTCCTGCCGAGTCTGGCAATGGCATAGCTTCCCTTGATTTGTACAGGAAATAATTCCAATTTTTCCAACCCTTTTTTATGGACCAAACCCATCCCAGCTGTGGGCAGCCAGGCCATGGCTCCGGGTGATGGGATTTGGGGGGATCCTGCTGCTGGGTTCGGGGGAAATCGGCATTCCAGGATTTTTTTTTGCGGTGGAATAGGGGGATTTCAGTGAGGACGAGGATTTGGGGTGGGATTTGGCTGTGCTGTGGTCAGGAGAGAAGTGGCCTTGGGTTCCCTGTTCCCAAGGTCCCAGTGTCACCTCCGTGGAGCCAGGAGGGTCACAGGTGACCGTGTCACACGCAGGAACAGCCTTGTCCCCCTGGCGAGGGCTCCCTTTTCCCCGTGTCCTTCTTCCTGAGGTCCCTTTTCCTGGGAACTCTCTTCCTGAGGTTCCTCTTCCCAGGAATTCTCTTGCTGAGGTCCCAGTGTCGCCTCCATGGAGCTGGGAGGGTCACGGGTGGCCTTGGCTGTGTCACTCTGTGGGAACAGCTTTGTCCCCCTGGGGAGGGGTCCCTTTTCCCAGTGTCCTTCTTCCTGGTGTCCCTCCTCCTGGAATCCCTCTTCTTTGGGTCCCTCTTCCCAGGATTTCTTTTCCCAAG
Organism: Zonotrichia leucophrys gambelii; assembly: GCF_028769735.1. Taxonomy (NCBI): domain Eukaryota; kingdom Metazoa; phylum Chordata; class Aves; order Passeriformes; family Passerellidae; genus Zonotrichia; species Zonotrichia leucophrys. The sequence continues at coordinate 71,909,762 of NC_088173.1, forward strand.
GTCCCAGTGTCACCTCCGCGGAGCTGGGGGGGTCATGGATGGGCTTGGCTGTGTCACACTGCGGGAACAGCTTTGTCCCCCTGGTGAGGGTTCCACTTTTCTGGGATTCCTCTTCTTGGGGTTCCTCTTCCCAGAAATTCTCTTCCCGAGGTCCCAGCGTCACCTCCGTTGTCCACGAGGGTCACAGATAGCTTTGGCCGTGTCACTCTGTGGGAGCAGCTTTGTCCCCCTGGTGAGGGCTCCCCTTTCCCAGTGTCCTTCTTCCCAGTGTCCCTTTTCCTGGAATCCCTCTCCTTTGAGTTCCTTTTCCCTGGGATTTCTCTTCCCGAGGTCCCGGTGTCACCCCCGTGGTGCTGGCGCTGTCACAGGTGGCTGGCCGTGTCACACTGCAGGGACAGCTCTGTCCCCTGGCCGAGTCCCTTCCTCAAGGTCCCTCTTGCCGCTGTCCCCGTGTCCCCTCCACAGATCCGTGGGGAGCTGGGCAAAGCGGGAGCGGAGGATTCCAGGGAGCTGGAGCTGCACAGCAATTCCCTTTTCCCAGGATTCCCCCTCCTGGGGCCCCGGTGTCACCTCCACAGAGCTGGGAGTGACAGGTGACAAGGGACAAGCTGTGTGTCCCTGCCGTGGGATCCCTCTTCCCAAATCCCTCTTCTCAGGGTCCCCCTTCCCGCATCCCCTTTCCCAAATCTCCCTTCCTAAATCCCCATTCCCACATCCCTCTTCCCAAATCCCCCTTCCCAAATCCCACTTTCCAAATCCCACTTTCCCAAATCCCCCTTCCCACATTCCCCTTCCCAGGATCCCACTTCCCACATCCCTCGTCCCAAATCCCGTTTCTCAGGATCCCACTTCCCAGAATCCTCCTTCCAAAATTCCCAAATCCCAAATCTCTCTTCCCAAATCCCACTTTCCACGGTCCTTCTTCCCAAATCCCATATCCCAAATCCCACTTCCCAAATTTCTCTTCCCAAATCCCAGTTCCCTCTTCCCAAACCCCTTTTCCCAAATCCCCTTCACACATGCCCCTTTCCAAATCCCTCTTCCCAGGATCCCACTTCCCAAATTCCTCTTCTCCAATCCCTCTTCCCAAATGCCTTTTCCCAAATCCCACCTCCCAAATCCCCCTTCCCAAATCCCCCCTTCCCAAATCCCCTTTCCCAGATCCCTTTTCCTAAATCTCTTTTCACAAATCCCCCTTCCCAAATCTCCCTTCCCACATCCCCCTTCCCAAATCCCACTTCCCTGAATCCTTCTTCCCAAATCCCCCTTCCTAAATCCCTCTTCACAAATTCCCCTTCCCGCATCCCCCTTTCCAGATTGCTCTTCCCGGGATCTCACTTCCCAAATCTCCCTTCCCAAATTCCTCTTCCCAAATCCCAAATCTTCCTTCCCAAATTCCTCTTCCCAAATCCCAAATCTTCCTTCCCAAATTCCTCTTCCCAATCCCATTTCCCAAACCCCCCTTCCCAGGATCCTTCTTCCCAAATCCCCCCTCTCCAAATCCCTTTTCCCACATCCCCCTTCCCCAATTCCGCCTTTCCCAAATCCCCCTTCCCAGGCTCTCTCCCTGGCCAGCGTTTGTCCCCCGGGCACGGAGGATGTGCCCAGCAGGGTGCCAGGGCTCAGAGGTCACAGCCTTTCCTCAGGGATGAAATTCCCATCTTTTCTCTGGAGCCCGGCTGCTGCCTCCATCCCTGGGTGAGAAAATTCCCACCCCGTGGGCCGGGCGCTGTCGCTTCTGCTCCGCTCTCCCCCTTCCCTCCTTCTTCCCTGTCTCCTTAAATTCCTTTCCCTGCTTTTCACACCATTTTTCCTTCCCCGCAGCCAATTCCCAGTTTCCAGAACCTTCCTGGCTCCCTGATTTTTTCCCAGCCACTCACAATTCCCGAATTCCTCCTCTTCTTCCTCTCTCCAGGGGTGGTTTCACACTCAGGCATTCCCCATTTTCCTCATTCCGGGTTTTTCACGGCCAGGATGTTTTCCTCGGGAATTCCAAGAGCTTTAAACTGACTTTTCCAAGCCGCCTTTGGGTCTGGAAGGTGCTGATCCCACCTGGATCAGGTGACCTGGAGAGGGAAAAGTCACCTCCAGCCCCTCCTGTCCCCAGCCAGCTCCTCCCAACCGGGATAAATTCAACTTTTGCAGTAATCCCAGGATTTTGGCTGCTTCTGGTGATTCATTCCCAGAACAGCTCCCAGAATTTATGGAATTTTAGTGGTGAATCCCAATCAACAGCATCTCCTGGCTCTTTATTTTTTTTTTTTTTTTGGGATGGGGGACAGATCCTTTCCAGTCCTTCCTTGAGCTGGATTTTAATTCCAAGACAAATTCTTGGAATTAAATCTTTAATTCCGAGGAAGCTGCTCCTGACTTTCCCCTGTGGATGTGATGGGAACCCTGAAGGGAAGGGAAGGGAAGGGAAGGGAAGGAAAGGAAAGGAAAGGAAGAAGGAAAGGAAGAAGGAAAGGAAAGGAAAGGAAAGGAAAGGAAAGGAAAGGAAAGGAAAGGAAAGGAAAGGAAAGGAAAGGAAAGGAAAGGAAAGGAAAGGAAAGGAAAGGAAAGGAAAGGAAAGGAAAGGAAAGGAAAGGAAAGGAAAGGAAAGGAAAGGAAAGGAAAGGAAAGGAAAGGAAAGGAAAGGAAAGGAAAGGAAAGGAAAGGAAAAGGGAAAGGAAAGGAAAGGAAAGGAAAGGAAAGGAAAGGAAAGGAAAGGAAAGGAAAGGAAAGGAAAGGAAAAAGGAAAGGAAAGGAAAGGAAAGGAAAGGAAAGGAAAGGAAAGGAAAGGAAAGGAAAGGAAAGGAAAGGAAAGGAAAGGAAAGGAAAGAGGAAAGGAAAGAGGAAAGGAAAGGAAAGAGGAAAGGAAAGGAAAGAGGAAAGGAAAGGAAAGGAAAGGAAAGGAAAGGAAAGGAAGGAAAGGAAAGGAAAGGAAAGGAAAGGAAAGGAAAAAGGAAAGGAAAAGGAAAGGAAAGGAAGGAAAGGAAAGGAAAGGAAGAAAGGAAAGAAAGAGAGAAAAAGGAAAAAGGAAAAAGGAAAGGAAAAAGGAAAAAGGGGCCACCAGGGTTGGGATTTTTTTGTGCCTGTGGATGTTTGGGAAGGGAGGGGGAAGGATGATTCATCCCGGCGAGGAGGGAATGTGACGAGATGGAAAGAGACACGGTGTGATCGCAGCTGGAATGCTGCAGCATTCCCGGGAGCGGGGCTGGAATCTTGCAGAAATCCTGCTGAAAACAGGGGGGAAAGGGGATTCAGGGTCTGGTTTCACTCTCCTGGCAGCTGTTTGGGAGAGTTGGAGGCAGGATTTGTCGGGGAGAGTGGCATTTGGGATTTTTTGGCTCCGAGTCATGCTCCAGGAATGAGGGATCAGGCTGGGAGAGAGGGAATCGCTGGGAGAAGAGGAGGGATCAGGCAGGGAGAGGGGGATCACCGAAAAAAGATGGGAATCAGCCAGGAGTGAGGATGGGATCACCCAGAAATTATGGGATCTCCCAGAAATGATGGGAATCACTCAAAGAAAATGGTAATCAACCAGGAATGAGGATGGGATCACCCAGAAATTAAGGGAATCACCTGGAAATTTGGGTGAGATCACCCAGGGGAGAGGAGGGATCTGCCAGGAGAGCAGGGTGGAATTTCGGAGCCAAAGTTACTTCCACCATCCAGGGAATTCCTCTTCCCCCCCGGTATCCGCTCCACCTCCCAGTGCTTTTCCTAATTAATCCACAGATATAATTAATGTTCGATGAGTTTAATTAACCTGGGAAATGTTTCCATTGGGGAATATTTCCATGGAGATGCCGAGGAGAGCTCTGAGGTCCTTGGGATGAGCTGGGAAGTGGCAGGAGCGTCCCAAACCTATCCCAAATCCCCAGGGCAGCTCATATCCATGGATTTGGCTTTTTCTGGGAAAACCCGCCAGAATCCTGAAGGGAAAAGTGCCCCTTCCTGGTGTCATTATGGGATGGAAAATCCCAGGTGGAGGAGGCAAAAAGGGGTCAGTAGATGGGGTGGAATTCCCATAAATTTTTGATGGGATGGGATGGGATGGAATTGGGATGGGATTGATGGAACAGAATTGGGATGGGAAGAATTGGGATGAGATGGATGGATGGATGGATGGATGGATGGATGGATGGATGGATGGAAGGAACAGAATTGGGATGAGATGGAATTGGGATGAAATGGGGTGGGATAAAATGAGATGGGGAGGAAATGCAATGGGATGGGATGGGATGGGATGGGATGGGATGCAGGGATTTGCTCTCAGGGTCAGGAGTTCAGTGCCAGGCTCAGATTCAAGCGACCCCGGTGTTTTCCAGCCCTTTTTAGGGCCAGGACAGGGAGGTGACACTCAGGATGAGGGACAGTCCCAAATTGTACCAGGGAAGGTTTAGGTTGGATTTTTGGGAAAATTCCTACATGGAAAGGGTTTTCCAACCGGCCAGGGGTGGATCCCCATTCCTGGGGGGATTTTCCATCCCTGTGGATGTGGCACTTGGGGACATGGTGGTGGCCTTGGCAGTGCTGGAAGGAGTGGCTGGATTCAGGAGTTTCCAACCTAAATGATCCCATAATTCCATGATTTCTGCCTGCCTGGCTGCTGGAAAATCCATGGGATTCTCCAAGTGTCCCCATGGGCTCCATCCAGACCTTCTTGGGGACAACTCCTGGGCTCCCCTACAACTCCATCACAACCCGTGGCCCCCCACCCCCCTGGAGCATCCCGGGATTCCCAGCATGGAACAAAACATCTGGGAAAGCCGAGGAAGGCCGGGAAGGTCTATTTATAGCCCGGCAATTAGGAGGAGGCCGTTAAAAATTAATCACCTCGGCTCGTTAACGGCTCCCCGCAGGGACAGAACGAGGGGACGAGGGCTGGGGCTGCCACAGGTTTTCCTCTCCTGGGAAAAAATAAAAAGCAGGAAAGATGAGGTTGGCAAGAGCTGGGAGCCCCAAAACCCCGTAATTCCAATTTCCCTCTGGACTGGGACACGGTGGAAGTGATGGGATCCATGGCAGGTGATTTTGGAACTTCCAAAGGGCAGGGTTGGGATCTTGGCAAGGAATTGCTGGCTGGGAGGGTGGGCAGGGGCTGGGCTGGAATTCCCAGATTTGCTGTGGCTGCCCCTGGATCCCTGGCAGTGCCCAAGGCCAGGCTGGACCCACCTGGGATAGTGGGAGGTGTCCCTGCCCTTGGAAGAAAAGTTTTAAGATCCTTCCCAACCCTTCCCAAACCAGTTGGGAATTTTGGGATTCAGTGGTTCTTTCCTGAGGGGCCTCCATCCCTCTTTCCATCCCTCTCTCCATCCCTTCTGCTGGAGTTTTTTCGGGATGGGATGAACTCTCCCACCCTTTTTCCCTGGAGCACTTCCCTGACTGACTTCCAGGAGGGATCTGGGCTATTCCAGAGGATCTGGGAACAGCATCCTGCAGCTGCCAAATCCTTGGGAATTGGTGGCAATGGGGAACATCAGCCTGAACCATCCCACATTTAACGGGATCAGGTCACACCGGGATGCTGAAAGCACCTGGAAAGGAGGGAGATCCTAAATCCTGATACCCACTGGAGATTCCCGGGATTTGGGCACCTCCAGCAGGTGCTGGATCCCATTCCCACATCCCAGCCTGCGTCAGAGCACGTTCCTGGAGCAAACCCAGCTCCCATGGCCGCGCTAATCCCGGCCCCTCCTGGCAGCAGGGGACGACAAACCCGGGGACACCGCGGTGGCAGGGCCAGGCTGGCACAGCCCCCGGAGATTCCCGAATTCCGGCATCGGGATCCCAAAAACCCGGCTGGAGGGATGAATTCTGGATTTTTGGAGAGTGTTCCTAAAAAGGGGAGCGGGAAATTGGGGTGTGCTCTGGGATAGAGGAGTTGGATATTTGGGATCCCAAAATGTCCAGGTGCTTCCAGGATTCTCCAAGCAAGGAGTGAAATTATTGATGGGGGGAAAAAGTAGCAAATAATTCACTGAGATTTGTGTCACTGAGGATTTACAATCCCTTCCCCCCCCAAAATAAAATCCTGGGATTTCAGAATTTCTGATGGAAATATTTGATTCCTGATAAAGCCGAACTGGGTGTTCCCAGAGCAATCCCAGTATTCTCCAAGTGGATGTAATTTAAATGTTTTCCTGCAAAAAAATGATGGGGTTTGGGTTTGGTGATGGTTTTTGTGAGTTTTGGAGCTCATCCCAATGCTTGGGCTGGAATTCCCTCCCATGGATCCCATCCAGACCTTCAGGATTTCATGGAGGGTGGTGTCCCCACCCATCCCAGCACTTCCCAAAACCCCAAAAATGGGGGAATTCCCCTCCAGCTTCGTGGGCATCTCCAAATTTTCCATTTCCAAATGGCACCAGAGCACCTGCAAGTGATATCCCTGGCAGCAATAACCAGAATTCCCGATATCCAAATACTCCCAAGCCGGGAATATCCAGAATTTTGGAGCAGGAGAGGGACACAGGCCTGGCTGCTGGCTGGAATTTTGGATCAGCGGTGGGAGAGGGGCTGTGCTGGGAATGGGCTCCAGGATGAGGGTCAGGGACAATTCCCACCGTGCTGGTGGCTGGAAGCGCATTCCCAAGAGAGAGGCGGAGGGTTTGGAATGGTTGGCGCAGCGGGATGAGCTGGAATGGCGGCCGAGGGATGAATCCATCCAGTCGGAACAGGGAGAGGCAGGAGGGTCACGGAGCCGCCGTTACGAAACCCGCGGGTTCTGGCAGCGATCCTGACGGATTGCACAATGCCAGGATCCGGGATCCGAGCCCCAGTGGGGATGGAGAGAGGAGAATGAGGAGGAAAAAGAGGAAAATGGGGAAAGGGAGGAGGAGGAAGGTGGCGCAGGATGATGGCGGAGCGCAGGCTCCCAACGAGCGTCAGCTGCCGGCGGTCAGGAGCTAATCCCGGCCAATTCCCGCTCGGCAGCCAGGAATAGCGCGGGATGGAGGAGCCGGGGGCCACACGTGTGCCAGGAGCGCGTGACGGAGCCGGGGTCATTGCCGGGGCAGGGCCGCCCAAAACAAACACCACTAAAAACCCCAAACACGGCCCCGGCCCCGGAGCCGCCCAGCAGGGTCGGGATTGTCCTGTTGGGCGGATAAACGCCGGGAGAACGCTCTGCGGTGTTTTTTGGGAATGTGGGAGTGTGGAATGTTGGTATTCCCGGGATCTGCCTGGGCGGGGTTGGGATCCCAGTCAGGAGTGATTCCCATCACGACTCAGCCCCAGTGCAGCAGGAAGCAGCGGATGAAGATGGAAAACGGGAGCTGTAATGAGAGGAGGAAAAGTCCGGTTCCATCCATGTGGTGCTTTGGGATGCTGAATGGATGGGATGGATGGATGGATGGATGGATGGATGGATGGATGGATGGATGGATGGATGGATGGACGGATAAGAGATGGGGTCATTGCCGGGGCAGGGCCGCCCAAAACAAACACCACTAAAAACCCCAAACACGGCCCCGGCCCCGGAGCCGCCCAGCAGGGTCGGGATTGTCCTGTTGGGCGGATAAATGCTGGGAGAACGCACTGCAGTGTTTTTTGGGAATGTGGGAGTGTGGAATGTTGGTATTCGTGGGATCTGCCTGGGCGGGGTTGGGATCCCAGTCAGGAGTGATTCCCATCACGACTCAGCCCCAGTGCAGCGGGAAGCAGCGGATGAAGACGGAAAACGGGAGCTGTAATGAGAGGAGGAAAAGTCCGGTTCCATCCATGTGGTGCTTTGGGATGCTGAGTGGATGGACGGATGGGATGGGATGGGATGGATGGATGGATGGATGGATACGAGATGGGGTCATTGCCGGGGCAGGGCCGCCAAAACAAACACCACTAAAACCCAAACACGGCCCCGGCCCCGGAGCCGCCCAGCAGGGTCGGGATTGTCCTGTTGGGCGGATAAACACCGGGAGAACGCACTGCGGTGTTTTTTGGGAATGTGGGAGTGTGGAATGTTGGTATTCCCGGGATCTGCCTGGGCGGGGTTGGGATCCCAGTCAGGAGTGATTCCCACTATGGCTCAGCCCCAGTGCAGCAGGAAGCAGCGGATGAAGATGGAAAACAGGAGCTGTAATGAGAGGAGGAAAAGTCCGGTTCCATCCATGTGGTGCTTTGGGATGCTGAATGGATGGACGGATGGGATGGATGGATGGATGGATGGATGGATGGATGGATGGATGGATGGATGGATGGACGGATAAGAGATGGGGTCATTGCCGGGGCAGGGCCGCCCAAAACAAACACCACTGAAAACCCCAAACACGGCCCCGGCCCCGGAGCCGCCCAGCAGGGTTGGGATTGTCCTGTTGGGCGGATAAACGCTGGGAGAACGCGCTGCGGTGTTTTTTGGGAATGTGGGAGTGCCAGAGTGTGCGATGTTGATATTCCCAGGATCTGCCTGGGCAGGGTTGGGACTCCAGTCAGGAGCGATTCCCATCATTGGGAGTCGGCCCCAGTGCAGCAGGAAGCAGCAGATGAGGGTGGAAAACGGGAGCTGTAATGAGAGGAGGAAAATTCCAGTTCCATCTGTGCAGTGTTTTGGGATGCTGGGATAGATGGATGGATGGATGGATGGATGGATGGATGGATGGATGGATGGATGGATGGATGGACGGACAGTTACTGGACTGAAAACATGCACAAATCCCCGGATCGCTGAGATCCGTGGAATGATGAGCTCCCACCCTTTCCCTTCCCAGATAAAGGGTTTCCGTTGGAATTCCCGTCTTGGGAATAATTCCTTTTGTGGCTCAGAAGTGTTTGGGGAAGGGCAGGGATGGGAACAGCAGTCCACGTCTCTGGAGAAGGAATCCCGGGATTCCTTCCAAGGTCACAGCACGGGATTCCAGGGATCCAACACCTCGTGGCCTCCATCCCAGGCATTCCAGGGATCCAACCCCTCACAATCTCCATCCCAGAGATTCCAGGGATTCCAAGCCCTCACGAGCTCCAACCTGGGGATTCCAGGGATCCAACCCCTGTGGAATCCATACTGAGGATTCCAGGGATCCAACCCCTCATGGGCTCCATCCCGGTGCCGATGTGGAAAAATGGGATGGAGCCGACGTCACGGGTTCCGGATGATTCCGTAGGCTCCGGATAATGCCGTGTTCCCATTTTTATTCCCGTCTTCATGCGCTGCTCCCCACACCCTGCTAGGATCCGGGAATTGGGATTCCAGGATCAGAACTCGCTGGAGCACTGGGCTGTGGCATTCCGAACGTGGTGACATTTGGGATGACATTCCAGGTGCCAGGAGCAGGGGAGGGAACACAGCCCTGCCTTCCTGGAGTCAGAGGGATGAATCCTTAAGGAAAGGATCCGCGGGAGGAGGAAAAATCCAGGGGGATCTTGGGGACTCATTCGGTCATGGAACATAGAGAGGGAAATGAAAATAAAATAAAATAAAATAAAATAAAATAAAATAAAATAAAATAAAATAAAATAAAATAAAATAAAATATAAAATATATTGCAAAATAAAATAGGAAATAAAATAAAAATAGTAAATATTTTGAAATAAAAAAATAAAATAAAATTAGAACATAACATTATAAAATATAAAATATAAAATATAAAATATAAAATATAAAATATAAAATATAAAATATAAAATATAAAATATAAAATATAAAATATAAAATATAAAATATAAAATATAATGAAAGCAAATTGGCTCAGGGAGAAGAAATAGATGGGAAAATAAAATGGAAGAGAATAAAGCAAAATAAAATACAGTAGGAGAAAACAAAATAAGTGTAAGAGAATTCTAAGAATTTGATAGAAGACAAGGGAGTGAAATAATTAAGATAAATTAAATTAAATTATATTTTTTAAAATCAATTTTAAAAATTGAAATTAAATTGCTAAAGAATAAAATAATAAATCATAAAATAATAAAATAATATAAAATAAAGAAGGAAAAACATCAATATCACAATATATAAACATGTAATCTAAAATCAAATGTAACACATCATATAAAATATATACTACATTATAATTACATTAAATACATTATATACTATATATGTATATATGTATTATGTCTTATATATTAGTAAGCTATATTTTATAGGTGAATATTAATATGATTTACTACTATAATTATAAATTAATATAAAATATCTCAAAGATTTAATATGCAGCAGAAAATAAAAACAACAAAAATATAAAGATGTAATTCAATACAATATAGTAAACATAAAGACATCAGTAAATATAATAGAAAACAATAATTATATATCTCTATAAAATAAAATAATATGTATGTAAATAAGGTGTGTATATATTTATTTTCCCATTATTATTCTCTTTCCCAAATATAAATATCAAAAATTTTCTTGCTTTTATTCAATATAAATAATGAAATATGAATATTTTATATTTTGTACTATTTCATAGCTCCCCACAGACACTTTCCCAGCCTTTTGGGGTCTCTGTGCCACGCTTCCTTTTTCCCATATTCCCATTTCCATGGTGGGTTGGGGAGCTGGGAATGTTCCCCTGGAGAAGGGAAAATTCCAGGGAATCCTCAGAGTCCCTGGAGGGGCTCCAGGAGAGCTGGAGAGGGACTGGGGACAAGGCCTGCAGGGACAGGAGCCAGGGAATGGCTCCCACTGGGAAAGGGGAGATTGGGCTGGGATCTTGGCAAGGAATTGCTGGCTGGGCTGGAATTCCCAGATTTGCTGTGGCTGCCCCTGGATCCTTGGGAGTGTCCAAGGCCAGGCTGGATCCACCTGGAGCAGTTGGATTTTGGAGCAGCTCCTGGTTTGGTGTTCAGGAATGGGGTTGAAGTTCCAAACCTGATCCATGGGCTCGTCCTGCCCGTCCTCAAGGGTTAAATCCCACTGAGGGATTTTCCTGAATTCCTGCTCCTCCTGAATCGCTGGATAGGGAATATTTGGAGAGGACAGTTCTGAAAATGTCCATCCTGTTCAGGTTCACGCTGGATCTTCATTAGGGTGGCACTAATTAGATGGGTTTGGGGCTCCCTGGGTCCTCTTTGGCCCCACCACTGCGGGTTTGGGATCTGCAATTCCCAGGATTCGGCTGCTCCAGGGGATGGGACAATTCTGTGTCCAGTCACCGTGTCTGGGGACGTGGCACTGTCCCCAAAACCATCCCAGTGGTCAGCACAGAGTGACCAATGGGGTCAGTGGGATGGGGACACCAGTGGTCAGCACAGAGTGACCAGTGTGGTCACTGGGATGGGGACACAGCACTGGGGTCAGTGGGATGGGGACACCAGTCCTGGGGACAGGCGTTGTTCCCCAAACCATCCCAGTGGTCAGCACGGAGTGACAGTGGGGTCAGTGACACAGTGACACCGCTCTGGTGTTGGTGGCATGGGGACACCAACCATGGAGACCCAGCTCTGTTCCCAAAACCATCCCAGTGGTCAGCATGGAGTGACCAGTGGGGTCACTGGGATGGGGACACAGGTCTGGGGTCAGTGGGTGGGGACACAGTTCTGGGGACCCAGCTCTGTTCCCAAACCAGTCCCTGTGCTGTGGTCAGCACAGAGTGACCAATGGGGTCAGTGGCCTGGGGACACCAGCCCTGGGGTCAGCAGGACAGGGACACCAGCTCTGGAGTCAGTGGCATGGGTGACACCATCCCTGGGGACCCGGCTGTGCCCGGTGGCAGTGAGTGCCTCGATGTCCCCGTGCGGGTGTCGCGGATGTCCCCGAGGGGAGTGGCGGGCCGGCAGTGCCCGGCGGCGGCGGGAGGCGATGTCCCCGCGGTGTCCCCACAGTGTCGATGTCCCCACGGTGTCCCCGCGGTGTCCCCGGTGTCCCCCGGTTCCCGCCCTGGGGCTCCTTTGTGCGGTGTCACCGCGGGCCCGGCGCGTCCCCAAGGAGCCGCCGGTGACACCGGGACGATCCCGGCACCGCCGGCCCCGCGGCTCGGGGTCCCTCCCGCCCTTCCCCGCCGCGCTCTAACCCGAGTGTCTTCCCACCCGTGTCCTTCCCTCACCCCGTGTCCGTCTGTCCGTCCCTCCCGCCTCTCTCTGTCTCTCTCTCTGCCTCTCCTGCCCCTCTGCTCTGCCAGGGAGGGAGGGAGGGAGGGAAGGAGGGGGATTTAGGGGGTCTGCGGTGGGCAGGGGCGGGTTTGGGGTGCGGGGATCCCGCGGGGCTCAGCCTGGGTTCCCTCCTGATCCCGGCCAGGGGTGCGGGTGTCCCCGGCTGGGTCTGTCCCCAGCAGTCCAGGGCCACCAGAAGCCACCCTGTCCCCTCAGGTGTCACCCTGCACCCCGGCCAGGGAAGGGTTTGCAGTCGGGGATGGGAATTTGGGGTTGAGGAGAACCCAGCCTGTCCCTGTCAGCATTCCCGGGAAAAGCAGCGCAGGGAGAGCCGAGCACGGCACGGAGGGGGTCAGACCCCATCCCTGGGGTCCCATTCCTGGGGTGCCATCCATGGGTTCCCAGCCCTGGGCTCCTGTCCCCAGCTCCATTCCAGGGGTCCCATTCCAGGAACAGGAGCCTGGGCTCGTTGGGGGTCCCATCCCTGGGGTCCCATGCCTGAGATCCTGTCCCTGGCTCCTGTCCCAAATCCCATTCCTGGGATCCCATTCCTGGAGTCCCATTCATAGGGATGAATCCCCAGGCTCCCAACCCTAGGATTCCATCCATGGGATCCCATTCCTGGGGTCCCATTCCAGGGACAGGAGCCTGGGATCCCGTTCCCGGGGTCCTGTCCCTGGAATCCCAACCCTGGACTCCTGTTCTGAGTCCAAACCCTGGGATCCCATTCCTGGGGTCCCAGTCCTGGAGTCCCATCCATAGGGACCCATCCCCAGGCTCCCAACCCTGGGATCCCATTCCTGAGATCCCAACCCTGGGATTCCATCCCTGAGGTGCCATTCTTGGGATCTCATTCTTGGGATCCCATTCCTGAGGTCCCATTCCTGGTGTCCAATTCCAGAGGTCACATCCATGGGGAGCCATCTCAAGGCTCCCAACCCTGGGATCTCATTCCTGAGGTTCTATCCTTGGGGTTCCATCCCTGTGATCCCAACCCTGGGCTCGTGTCGCAAGTCCCATTCCTGGGGTGCCATTCCTGGTATCCCATTCCTGGAGTCCCATCCATGGGGACCCATCCCCAGGCTCCCAAACCCGGGGTCCCATTCCTGGGCTCCTGTCCCGAGTCCCATCCCTGGGGTCCCATTCCTGGGGTGCCATCCATGGGGTCTCATTCCCAGGCTCCCATCCCTGGGATCCCATTCCTGGGGTGCCATTCCTGGGATCCCATCTCTGGGGTCCCATCCATGGGGACCCATCCCCAGACTCCCATCCCTGGGATCCCATTCCTGAGGTTCCATCCTTGGGTTTCCATCCCCGCAATCCCAACTCTGAGTTCCCGTCCCAAGTCCCATTCCCGGGGTGCCATTCCCGGGCTCCAGTCCCGATTCCCATCCCGGTGCTCTCATTCCCGGGGTTCCATCCCCGCGATCCCAACTCTGAGTTCCCGTCCCAAGTCCCATTCCCGGGGTGCCATTCCCGGGCTCCAGTCCCGATTCCCACCCCGGTGCTCTCATTCCCGGGGTTCTATCCCCGCGATCCCAACCCTGGGTTCGTGTCCCAAGTCCCATTCCTGGGGTGCCATTCCCGGGCTCCAGTCCCGATTCCCATCCCGGTGCTCTCATTCCCGGGGTTCCATCCCCGCGATCCCAACTCTGAGTTCCCGTCCCAAGTCCCATTCCCGGGGTGCCATTCCCGGGCTCCAGTCCCGATTCCCATCCCGGTGCTCTCATTCCCGGGGTGCTCCCCCCCGTCAGGCTCGGGCCCCGCAGGAATTCTCCCTTTCCCCGATCCCGGGCGGGCGGATCTCGCTTGGCCGTTTATTCTAATCCGTCTCTCTCTCTCTCTCTCGTACCTCTCGCTCTCTCCTGGCTCTCGCCTCTCTCTCCCCGGCCCCGCCCGCGCTCTCTTTCCGTCCGTGCCCTCCCGTCCCCCCCTTTCCCCACCCCAAACCCCCTCCCCAGGTCAAGGTGTGGTTCCAGAACCGCCGCACGAAGCAGAAGAAGGACCAGAGCAGGGACTCTGAGAAACGCTCCTCCAGCACCTCCGAGTCCTTCGCCACCTGCAACATCCTGCGGCTGCTGGAGCAGGGCCGCCTCCTGTCCGTGCCGGCCCCCCCGAGCCTCCTGTCCCCCCCTTCCAACCCTGTCGCTGTCGCCAGCCCCGCGGCCAGCCTGGCGCCGCCTGTCCCCGCGTCCCCGCCGGGGCTGGGCACCAGCAGCCCCCCGGCCCCGCCGCCTTTCGGCCTGCACGTCCCGTCCCTCGCCGCTTCCTCCTCCTCCTCCTCCTCATCCTCTTCCTCATCCTCGTTGTCGTCGTCGCCGCGGCTGCCGGGGAGGCCGCTGTGTTTCGGGGGGCCGCTGCTGGGCGCCCTGCACGATCTGCCCGCTTCGTACCCGCCCGGAACCTCCGCGTTCGAGCCTTACACGCGGCTGGAGAGGAAGGACAGTTCTATACCCAGCAAGAAGCCGAGCCCTTAAAAGGAAAAACTAAAACAAAAAAACCCAAAAAACCCCAAAAAAACCTAAAAAAAACAGTGTCAAAAAGTGTCACCTCCCCCCCGCCACACCAAGCCCAGATTGTCCCCTCCCCAAGTGGGAATTCCCGCTGGGAATGGGCGCCCCCGGGAATGGCAGCTCCCTCCTGGCGGGTGGAGGCGCGGATGTCGCCAGGATATGGCTGGTGACACTCCGAGGTGTCGCTGTCACCAAAGCCCCGCTCCAGGTATGGGCGAGAGGGGACAGGAGCAGCGGGAGGTGGCGCTGGGACACCCTGGGGTGTCTTTTCCCGGGGGGACAAAAGGGACAGCGCGAGGTGACACCGGGCTCTGTCCCCGCGGTGTCCTCGGAGAAGCGCCGTGCCTCAGTTTCCCCGCGGTGACCGCAGGGTCCCGGCGCTGCTCCCGGGGAGGGGATCTGTCCTCCGGTGTCCTGAGTGATGTCCCAAATTGTCGCCGTGCTGGGACACCCGCGGAGCCCCAACACTGCCCTGTCCCTTTTTGGGGCTGTCCCTACAGGGGGGCTGTGGGTCCCTGTCCCGTCCCGCTGGGTGACAGCTGGGGACAGTGGTGACAGTGCCACCTGCCGCTCTGGGGCACCCCCAGACCCATCCTGGGGTGGCACCGCAGTGACCCCGCGCTGACACTGTCACCCGCCACACCCCCCTTGTCACCTGTCACAGCCAGGGTCCCTTCCCAGGTCCCTGCGGGGCCCACTCGGGCTGAGGGTGGGGTTGGGGACCAGGGGGACTTGGCGTGAGGTGGCCCTTGGGGACAGGGACGGCTGCTGGGGGAGTGTGAGTGTCACCTTGGTGAGACACCCTGGGGTGGCATCACGTTGTGCAGGTGTCCTGGGGTGTCACCACCGTGCCAGGACACCCTGGGGTGGCATCACTTTGTCATCCTGTGATGGCATTGCCTTGCCAGGACACCCTGGGGTGGCATCACCCGGTACCCCGTGGTGTCACCTCCATACCGGGACACCCTGGGGTGGCATCACCCGGTACCCCACGGTGTCACCTCCATACCGGGACACCCTGGGATGGCATCACCAGGTACCCCGTGGTGTCACCTCCATACCGGGACACCCTGGGGTGGCATCACCAGGTACCCCTCGGTGTCACCTCCATACCAGGACACCCTGGGGTGGCATCACCAGGTACCCCGTGGTGTCACCTCCATACCGGGACACCCTGGGGTGGCATCACCAGGTTCCCCACGGTGTCACCACTGTACCACGACACCCTGGGGTGGCATCACCAGGTTCCCCGTGGTGTCACCACGATACCAGGACACCCTGGGGTGGCATCACCAGGTCCCCCACGGTGTCACCACCGTGCCAGGACACCCCGCGGTGTCACCACCCCTCAGTGCCACCCCCCGACCCCGCAGGGACACGGCTGTGACAGGACCAGGGGGACACCCCGAGCCCCCTCCCCACACCCAGGCCCTGCCCTGGGGGCTCCCCCCACACCCCCAAACCCGCTGCTGTTGATTAATTCATCAATCAATTAATTAATAATGATCATTAACACTGAGCATCGTCGTCCCCCCCCCACCCCCGGGCTGCTGCTCCCCCGGGGCCCCGAATTCCCAGGATTTTGCAGGGAAATATTTAAAATAAAAGATTTTATGAGAAACTTTGGGTCCTTTTTTTAATTTTTCCCCGTTTTCAGGGAATTGTTATTTATTACTCCACTGACTTTGGAGCGTTTTAAGGGGACGGCTCGGGCGGGGAAACTGAGGCAGAGACAGGTGACAAGTGACAATCCCGCCTGTCCCCCTGTCCTTTAATTCTGGCACAATTAGCCTGGAATTGCTCCAAAGATATTTGGGATTTTTCCTCCCCTCATCCCCTAATTCTTTAATTTCTGTCCATCCCGCCTCTTCCCGATCCAGGTGGAGCCAGGACAGGGAAGCGGCCGCGTCCCCAGCCCTGGAATTCTGTCCCCAACCCCACCCGGGCCTCGCTTGGATTTTGCTTTTCCCTTTTCCCAGCCCCATTCCAGCGGGGATTTAGGGATTTCCAGAAAATTCCCGGGCTCACCGGGAGGAATCGGGTGGAAAAGGGAACCCCAGACTCCTCAACCTCCGCGGCCGGAGGGGATTTGGGGACATTTCGGGCAAAACAAAGCCCGGGTTGGATTTGGGATCATCCTTGGGGTTTTCCTGCCTGCTGTGGTTCCGCGGGAATCCCGGCGCTGCTCCTTTTGCCCGTTTGACCCCAAAAATCCCAAATCCCATCCATAGCTCCTTTCTCCAAAGCGAAGCTGTCACGGGGGTCGGGGACAGCTTGGGGACACCCCCAGTTTGTCCCAGTCCGTTCCAGGGGCTCCTCCAGTCTGGGATGTCAAATTTTAAGGAAAAATTGGGTTTTTATATGGTTTCTAATGTTAATAAAAGTCACGTCCTGCCTCCTTCTGCCTCCTCCTCATCCTTCCCTGTTCCGGGTCATTGTCCCCGTGGGTGACATCGCAGGGTGACATTCCTAAGGCCACCGTTGCCCGCTCTGCTGTGTCCTCAGAGCCCCCGAGGAGCCGTGCACCCCTTGTTCCCTATCCTTATTCCTTATCCCAATCCTTATCCCTATTTTTCCTATTTTCCTATTTTTCCTTATCCTTTATCCCTACCCCAATCTCCATCCCCTATTGCTATCCCTTAACCCTATTTTTATTCCTTATCCCTATTCTTATTCCTTATCCCTTATCCCTTATCCCTTATCCCTTATCCCTATCCCAACCCCTTATCCCAACCCCTCATCCCTACCCTATCCCTATCCCTTATCTACATCTCTATCCTTTATTCCTGTCCCTTTCCCTATCCCATTCCCTTATCCCTATCCCTTATCCCTAACCCTGTCCCATTCCCTTATCCCTATCCCTATCCCTATCCCTATCTCTATCCCTATCCCTATCCTTATCCTTATCCCTATCCCTCTTCCCATTTCTATCCCTTATCCCCATCGCTCTCCCTCTCCTTTTCCCTCTCCCTGGCCTTTATCCTTTATCCCATTCCCTGTCTCATATCCCTTATCCCTGCTGATAATCGGGAATATCCCAATTCCTCTCTCTATCCCTATCCCTGTCCCTTTCCCTATCCCATTCCCTTATCCCTATCCCTAGTCCCATCACTATCCCATTCCCCAACCCTATCCTGATCCCTATCCCTTATCCTTTATCCCTAACCCCTACCCTATCCCATTCCCTATCCCCATCCCTATCCCTTATCTACATCCCTATCTCTTATCCCTGTCCCTTTCCCTATCCCATTCCCTAATCCCTATCCCTATCCCTATCCCTTATCCCATCCCTATCCTGTTCCCTAACCCTATCCTGATCCCTATCCCTTATCCCTATCCCTATCCTTTTTCCCTAACCCCATCCCTATCCCTTATCCCTATCCCGATCCCTATCCCTTATCTACACCCCTATCCCTTATTCCTGTCCCTTTCCCTATCCCATTCCCATCCCTTATCCCTATCCCTTGTCTACATCCCTATCCCTATCTCTATCCCTACCCCATTCGCTTATCCCTATTGTTATTCCTTATCCCTATCCCTATTCCCATCTGTATCCCTTATCCCCCTCCCTCTCCTCCCTCTCCCTATCCCTATCTCTTTCCCTATTTCATACCCATTATTCCTGTCCTTTATCCGTCTCCCTTTGCATCCTCTTATCCCTATTCACCTCCTATCCCTGTCCCTGTCCCTGTCCCTGTCCCTGTCCCTATCCCTATCCCTATCCCTATCCCTATCCCTATCCCTATCCCTATCCCTGTCCCTATCCCTATTCCTATCCCTATCCCTGTCCCTATCCCTATCCCTATCCCTATCCCTATCCCTATCCCTGTCCCTGTCCCTATCCCTATCGCTGTCCCTATCCCTATCCCTGTCCTATCCCTATCCCTATCCCTATCCCTATCCCTATCCCTATCCCTGTCCCTGTCCCTGTCCCTGTCCCTATCCCTATCCCTATCCCTATCCCTATCCCTATCCCTATCCCTATCCCTATCCCTGTTCCTATCCGTGTCCCTATCTTTATCCCTATCCCTATCCTTATCCCTTATCTCTATTCCCTACCCCATCCCTTATCCCTATCCTCATTTCTTATCCCTGCCCCTTATCCCTATTCATCCCCTTGTTCTTTATCCCTCTCTCTATCCCTATTCCCATCCCTATCCTCTATCCCTATTCCGATCCCTATCCCTACCCTTATCTCTATCCCTTATCCCATTCCCCTTCCCGTTCCCATCCCTATCCCATTCCCATTCCCATCCTGTTCCCATTCCCTTTCTCATTCCCAGTCCCATTCCCATTCCCATTCCCAGTCCCATCCCCATCCCCATCCCATTCCCATTCCCAGTCCCAGTCCCATTCCCATCCCCATCCCGTTCCCATTCCCCATTCCCATTCCCATTCCCAGTCCCAGTCCCATTCCCATTCCCATCCGCATCCCCATCCCGTTCCCATTCCCCCATTCCCGTTCCCATTCCCTTTCCCATTCCCATTCCCTGCCCCCATCCCGGCTCCCGCGATCCCGCCCCCGGCCGCTCCCTCCCGCTGTTTACAGCCAACACGGTGCCACCTGTGTCTCCGGTGTCACCTGTGCCGCCGGTGCCACCTCTGTCTCCGGTGTCACCTGTGCCACCGGTGTCACCTTTGCTGCCGGTGTCACCTTTGCCGCCGGTGTCGCGGGCGGGGCCGGGCCGGGGCTACAAAACCGGGGCGCTGCCGTGTCCTGCCCGGCGGGACCGGGACCGTGACGGCGACAAGGACAGGGACAGGGCCATGGCCGCCACCAAGGTGACAGCAGCGGCGACAGAGCTGGCGGCAGCCCGCGAGCACGGGCTGGCCGTGACCCGCGACTTCCACAGCAACCCCCGGCTGAGTGAGTGCGGGACATTGAGGGGACACCGGGGGGACACCAGGGGGACACCGGGGGGACATCGGAGGGGACACCGGGGGAGGAGCCCCGGGGACGGGAGGGACATCGCTCTGTGCCCGAGCAGTGGTGGCAGGGACGAGGGGGTGACACCGGGCAGGAGTGCGTGGGTGGCACTGGAGCAGGTACAGGGACAGGTGGGTGGCACTGGGGCAGGCAGAGGTGACAGGGTCGGGCGGGTGGCACTGGGACAGGAAGGGACAGAGGGGTGGCACTGGGACAGGGAGGGGTGACAGGGATGGGTGGGTGGCACTGGGACAGGAAGGGACAGAGGGGTGGCACTGGGACAGGGAGGGGTGACAGGGATGGGTGGGTAGCACTGGGACAGGCAGGCAGGGGTGACAGAGATGGGTGACACCGCATCAGGAAGGGACAGAGGGGTGGCACTGGGACGGGGAGGGTGACAGGGATGGGTGGGTGGCACTGGGACAGGCAGGGGTGGCAGGGACAGGGGGGTGGCACTGGGACAGGTAGGGGTGGCAGGAACAGAGGGGTGGCACTGGGACGGGGAGGGTGACAGGGATGGGTGGGTGGCACTGGGACAGGCAGGGGTGGCAGGGACAGAGGGGTGGCACTGGGACAGGCAGAGGTGACAGGGACGGGTGGGTGGCACTGGGACAGGGAGGGTAACAGGAATGGGTGGGTGGCACTGGGACAGGCAGGGGTGGCAGGGACAGAGGGGTGGCACTGGGACAGGCAGGGGTGGCAGGGACAGAGGGGTGGCACTGGGGCAGGCAGAGGTGACAGGGACGGGTGGGTGACACTGGCTCAGGATGGGACAGAGGGGTGGCACTGGGACAGGGAGGGTGACAGGGATGGGTGGGTGACACTAGGACAGGCAGGGATTGCAGGGTTGGATGGACGGGTGACACTGGCTCAGGAGGGGACAGCTAGGTGGCACTGCGACAGACAGGGTGGCACAGTGGCCACGTGTGCCTCTCGGGGGGACAGGGGGACACTGTGGGGCTGCGGGGGTGTCCCCTCCTGGGCACCGCACCCACAAGGACCGGGGAAAGTGTCCCCACCCTGGGGACACCTGTGAGGCGCCGTGGTGACAACCGGGGCGCCCTTCCCGCTGTGTCCCCATCCCACGGCGACATCGGGACACCTGGCACCGTGCCAGCGCCACGCGGGGCTGGACGATCCCCCTGTCACTTTGTCCCCAAGCCCCCGCTGTCACCAAGGGCGTCCCTTGTGACCTTTGTGCCTTCGCTGCTGCCGGGGCCGGGCGGTTCGGAAGCCACCTCGCGGGGATGTCCCCAACCGGGTGGCTCCGGTCCCTCCCGAGCCGAGCTGGCTCTGCCCGGCCACCCGCCGTGTTTGCTGTCAACAGCGGCCACCCGCGGGTGACTCCTGCCCGTGTCGCCTGGCCGAGCGCCAGCCCTTGGCTCGGGTGTCACCCGCGTGTCCCTTTGCCAGGAAAAAAACGCCCCAGTTTCTTCCCGCTTGCTCGCTTTTGTCCCCTCGGGAGACGCGTTTGTCCCCTCCATCCTGTGCCCAGAGCGGCACCGCCACGCAGGCGGGGACAAAGTCCTGTCCCCGGTGTGTCCCTGTCACCCAGGTGGGCAGCTGGGACAGGCGAGTCCCAAAATGTTCTGGAGGTGACAGCAGAAGTGGCAGGAAGGACAGAGGGGGTGGCACGGCTGGGGGGGGGGACCTGGCGGTGACATTCGGAGGGGTGGGGACATCCCTGAATATGGGGGAGGGGCAGCGTGGGGCCGTGGGTGCCTGAGCTCATGGGGGTGCGGGGTTCCCCCAGTGCTGGGTCCCAGTTTAGGGTACCAGCTTATGTTCCAATTCGGGGTCCCAGTTGGGGTCCCCAGTTCTGGGTCTCAGTTTGGGATCCCAGTTTAGGGTCCCAGTTCGGGGTCCCAGTTTGGGGTCCCAGTTGGGGTCCCCAGTTCTGGGTCTCAGTTTGGGATCCCAGTTTAGGGTCCCAGCTTATGTTCCCAATTCGGGGTCCCAGTTTGGAGTCCCAGTTTGGGTCCCCAGTTCTGGGTCTCAGTTTGGGATCCCAGTTTGGGGTCCCAGTTTAGGGTCCCAGCTTATGTTCCCAATTTGGGGTCCCAGTTTGTGTCCCCAGTTCTGGGTCTCAGTTTGGGATCCCAGTTTGGGGTCCCAGTTTAGGGTCCCAGCTTATGTTCCCAATTCGGGGTCCCAGTTTGGGGTCCCAGTTTGGGTCCCCAGTTCTGGGTCTCAGTTTGGGATCCCAGTTTGGGGTCCCAGCTTATGTTCCCAGTTCGGGGTCCCAGTTTGGGGTCCCAGTTTGGGTCCCCAGTTCTGGGTCTCAGATTGGGATCCCAGTTTGGGATCCCAGTTTGGGGTCCCAGTTTAGGGTCCCAGCTTATGTTCCCAATTCGGGGTCCCAGTTTGGGGTCCCAGTTTGTGTCCCCAGTTCTGGGTCTCAGATTGGGATCCCAGTTTGGGATCCCAGTTTGGGGTCCCAGTTTAGGGTCCCAGCTTATGTTCCCAATTCGGGGTCCCAGTTTGTGTCCCCAGTTCTGGGTCTCAGTTTGGGATCCCAGTTTGGAGTCCCAGTTTATGTTCCCGGTTTAGGGTCCCAGTTTGGCATCCTAGCTTGCCATCCCAGCTTGGGGTCCCTTTTTGGGGTCCCAGTTAAGGGTCCCAGTTCATGTTCCCAGTTAAGAGCTCCAGTTTAGGGTCCAAGTCTGGGGCCCCAGTTCAGTTTCCCAGTTTGGGTTCCCAGTTTATGTTCCCAGTTTAGGGTACCAGTTTAGGGTCCTAGTTTAGGGTACCATTTAAGGGTCCCAGTTAAAGGTTCCAGGTCAAGTTCGCAGTTAAAAGCTCCAGTTTAGGGTCCAAGTCTGGGGTCCCAGTTCAGTTTCGCAGTTTGGGTCCCCAATTTGGGGTCCCAGTTTGGGTTCCCAGTTTAAGGTACCATTTTGGGGTCCCAGTTAAAGGCTCCAGTTTAGAGTTCCAGTTAAGAGTTCCAGTTCAGGTTCCCAGTTAAAGGTTCCAGTTTGGGGTCCCAGTAAAGAGTTCCAGTTCAGGGTCCAATTCTGAGGTCCCAGTTCAGTTTCTAGTTTGGGATCCCAGTTTGGGGTCCCAGTTTATGTTCCCAGTTTAGGGTACCAGTTTAGGGTCCCAGCTAAATGTTCTAGTTTAGAGCCCCAGTTACGGGTTCCCGTTCAAGTTCCCAGTTTGGAATCCCAGTTTGGCGTCCCAGTTCGGGGTCCCAGTGTGGCCCTGGGCACAGGGGTGGTGTGACTGTCCCCAGCTACAGCCCAGTGCCCGGAACTGGGAGAACTGGGATGGGCAGGGATGGATGGATGGATGGATGATGGATGGATGATGGATGGATGGATGGATGGATGGATGGATGGATGGATGGATGGATGGATGGATGATGGATGGATGGATGGATGGATGGATGGATGGACAGATGGACAGACAGATGGACATCCAATTTGTGCCACACAGCCCCAGCCTAGCAGTGATTTTGGTGGGTTGCTGCCACGTCCCATCTGTCCCCACAATCCCTGACACCTCTCCTGCTCCAGGCACGGGTTGTCCCTTTGGGGTCTGTTCCTGGTGCCGTTTGGGACACGAGCAGCAGCAGAGGAGGATCCAGGGACACTCCCAACCCTTGGCCATCCTGCCCTGGGGGGTTGTGACCCCTCTGCCCCACAACAACCCCCACCCTTCATCCCACATCCCTTAGGATCCCTCCCCTCCCCTCCCCTCTCCTCCCTCCCTGGTATTTAATTCCAGCAGCAGAACCCACAGCAAGCAACGCTTCAATTTCCCTCTTTTTTTCTCTTTTTTTTGTTTTTTTTTTTTTTTTTTTTTTTTTTTTTTTTTCCTCGCTGGCTTCACGCTTGGCTGGGGCCGCCTTTTCTGCGGCTGCCCCCACATGACCGTGCAGGTGTGTCTGGGAACCCGCGGCCGCCGGGCCCTAATTAGTGGCATAGAGTGTGACCCCCCGCCGGGCTTTTCACGGCCCCTGCCAGCCCCGGGCCAGCCCCGCGGGGTTGACAGCGCGGCACAAAGTGACACATGGCACAATGGGCAGGTCCAGGAGGCGACCACGGCCGGCCGCAATTGGGGGGGAAGCGAGCGGTCACTTAGGGATTGTCGGAAAAGTCCCAGGGTGGGCTCGGGGGTGAGAGGGATTGGGAGGAAGAGCTGGAGGAGGAAAAGAGGGGGGTGGGTTTGTGGGGTGGGTTCTGGAAATTGGGAATTCATGGGGTGGTAAAATCCTGGATTTTGGATTGGGAGGGAGTTTAAATCCCCCCAGTGCCTCCCTCAGGGACACCTCCCACTGTCCCAGGCTGCTCCAGCCCTGTCCCTGTCCCTTGGACACTGCCAGGGATGGGGATGCACCCAGCACCATCCAGAGCCTTGTGCCCAGCACCCTCTGCCCCGGCTCTGTCCATCTGTCCATCCATGGATCCATCCATCCATCCATCCATCCATCCATCCATCCATCATCCATCCATCCATCCATCCATCCATCCATGGATCCATCCATCCATCCATCCATCATCCATCCATCCATCCATCCATCCAGGGCTGGGGTCCCCTCTCTGTGCCCTTGGGGACACCGGGGACCCTCCCTGTGCCCCAGGGTGGCTCAGGACCAGCTCTGGACCTGCTGGGGCAGCCCCGCACCCACAGCTTTGCTCTGGGACCGAGGATTTGGGGGATTTGGGGGTTTGGGGGCTGTTTATCCCTCCTGCTCCAGGTGTTCCCATCCCTTCCCAGCTCTGGAATTTGGGGCTGGGATTGAGCGTCACTTACCCCACACCCAGCCCAGAGGATGAGGTGACAAAAAAGGGGAATGGCTTCCCACTGGGAAAGGGGAGATTTCGGTGGGATTTTGGCAAGTAATTCCTGTCCAGGAGGGTGAGGAGAGGCTGAGCTGGAATTCCCAGATTTGCTGTGGCTGCCCCTGAATCCTTGGAAGCGCCCAAGGCCAGGCTGGATGGACTCGGATCCACCTGACCTGGAGGAACAGGACGACCCTTAAGCTCCCTTCCCCGACCCCCAGCCCCCCTCGGAGGTGGCAGCGAGCCCCCGGCGCACTTTGCAGCCGAGCCCTGAGTGCCGGGAGGGGCCGCGGGGGCTGCGGAGGGCAGGGCGGGCGAGCGGGAGCAATTAGCGGCGGGTGGAGCCGGGTCGGGTCCCCTTTGTCACCGGGGGCCGCTGTCCCCCCCGCGCGGGCAGCAGTGCGTGAGTGTCAGCGCTGACGGAGATCGCATGTGACAGCAGCTGTGAATTTGGGGCTGGGGGTGTGGAAAGGCCACGTTGAAAGACTTTGCTGCCCCCTCGGCCCCCTCGCCCCATCCGCCCCCTGCTCCCCGGCCGTGCCCCTGCCGGCGGCCGCAGCCCACCCAGCCCGCGCCTGCCGCGGCTTCATTATCGCTGCTGCGGCTTTCCGGTGCTGCCCCTGCGCTCCTCGGCCCTCCTCCTCCTCCTCTTCCTTCTCCTCTTGTTCTTGCTCTTCTCTCCTCTTCCTTCTCCTCTTCTTGTTCTTCTCCTCGTCCTCCTCCTCCTCCTCCTCCTCCTCCTCCTCTTCTTCTTCTTCTTCTTCTCCTTCTCCTCCTCCTCTTCCTCCTCCTCTTCTACTTGTTCTTCTCCTTCTCTTCCTTCTTCTCTTCTTATTCTTCTCCTCTTCCTCTTCCTCTTCCTCTTCCTCTTCCTCTCCCTCTTCTTGTTATTCTCCTCCTCTTTCTCCTCCTCTTCTCCTTCTCCTCCTCTTCTTCTTTCTCATCCTTCCCTTCCTCCTCCTCTTTCTTCTTCTCTTTCTTATCCTTCTTCACCTCCTCCACCTCTTCCTCCTCCCTCATCTTCTTTTTCTCCTCTTCCTCCACTTCTTCTCCTCTTTCCTGTCCTTCTCCTCCTCCTCCTCTTCCTCCTCTTTTTCTTCTTCATCTTCCCCTTCTTCCTCTTCTCCTCTTCCTCTTCTTCCTCCTTCTTTTTCATCCCCTTCTCCTTTTTATTCTTCTCCTCCTTCATCTCCACCTCCTCCTCCTCCTTTTCCTCTTTCTTTTTCCTCTTCTTCTATTTCTGACTCTTCTGCACCTCTTCCTCCTCTCTCATCTTCTTCCTCTTTTTCTCCTCTTCCTCCTCATTCTTCTTCTTTTCCTTCTTTTCCTTTTTCTCTATCTCCTCCTCTCTCCCCACCCCAATCCCTTCCCAGGTTGTCCCATGGCGTTGCTGTCGCGATTTCCCGCTCTGTCCTGACAGAACATCCCAGAGCCGGGCAGGGATGAGGGCTGAATGACCTGGAATGTCAGGCCGGGCACGCTTGGAGCACTGGTGGTGGAGGGTCCTGGTGGACCAGTGGGATTTGAGCCTCCCACCAAACAGTCCAGGATTCCTGATGTCCAGAGATCTTGCACATGGAGGGATGGATGGGGTCCTGGATGGATCGGGATGGGGATGGTGGATGGATGCTCAACAGAAATGAGATGGATGCTGATGGATGATGGATGATTGGATGGAGGGATGGATGGATGATGTGATGGAGGATGGATGGATGATGGATGGATGGATGGATGGATGGATGGACGGATGTGGATGGATGGATGATGGATGGATGGGTGGATGGATGGATGATGGATGGATGGATGGATGATGGATGGATGGATGGATGGATGACAGATGGACGGATGGATGATGGATGGATGGATGGATGATGGATGGATGGATGGATGGGTGGATGATGGATGGATGGATGATGGATGGATGGACGGACTAAGGATGGATTTCCATACCACCCAAGAGCTCAGCTGATGATCCAATGTCACTCCTGGTGACACCAGTGCTTCCAGAGGGTCCCACATTCCTGATGGGAAGAGCCATTCCAGTGGGGCTGGAGGGCCACCAGGAGTGTCCCCAAGGAGGTGGCAGCCACTGGTACCTCACTGGACACCCCCGTGGTGGGACAAGTGACACTCCCAACGTCCCTGTCCCACAGGGGTAGCTCTGGGGCTGCTGAAAATTAAAAATCCCATAAACTCCAGCCGGGAGAAGGGAAGTGGGAACGGGAATAAAAGGCCGGATGGTCACTTTGGGAATAAAGGGACAAAAGGCAGGGAGGGGGCTCCCGGCGTGCCGGCCCCTCCCAGAGCCTGAATGAGCGAGCAGCAGGAGCTGGCCCTAATTGGGGAAGGGCAGAGAAGGCTAATTAGCTAATTAGCTCCTGGAGTGGGGCTGGGAGAACCTCGTGGGGCTCAGCAAGGCCAAGGGCAGGAGGAGCAGGGATGGGGCACAAATCCAGGCTGGAGGGGAAAGGACTGGGGACAGCCCTGGGAGAAGATGGAGCTGGGAAAGGTGGGAATTCTGTCCCTGTGCTCTGTTCAGGTGAGACCCAACCTGCAGAGCTGCTCCAGCTCCCAGATGCCAAATTCAGGAGGGTGTGGAGCTGCTGGAGGAAATCCAGAGCAGATTCCAGAGCTGTTCCCAGGGCTGGAGCCCCTCTGCTCTGGAGCCAGGCTGGGAGAGCTGAGTTCCCTTGGAGAAGGGAAAATTCCAGGGAGTCCTCAGAGTCCTAAAGGGGCTCCAGGGAATTCTCAGAGTCCCTGCAGGGGCTCCAGGAGAGCTGGAGAGGGACTGGGGACAAGGGATGGAGGGACAGGAGCCAGGGAATGGCTCCCACTGGGAAAGGGGAGATTGGGCTGGGATCTTGGCAAGGAATTGCTGGCTGGGCTGGAATTCCCAGATTTGCTGTGGCTGCCCCTGGATCCCTGGCAGTGGCCAAGGCCAGGTTGGACATTGGGGCTTGGATCAATCTGGGACAGTGGAAGGTGCCAGGGGTGGAATTCCTGTGCTTTAAGGAATTCCCAACACAAACCAGTCTGCAATTCCATGATCCCATAGCTGGAATGTCTGGGATCGCTGGCACTGCCCTGGCTGAGGGGAGGGGACACCGAGGGTCCCGTTGTGCCATCAGGGTGACCCCACAGTGCCCCGTGGGGTGTCCAGGATTGGGCTGTGACCAGCGGGAGAAACGGGACCCATCCCCAGGAATGACCTCCCTGGGCTGTCCCAGCCGGGGGACAATGCCACCGTCAGCGCGGGGACATCAGGGACCCCCGTCCCCGCGGGACGCCCTGCAGCTGGCCCGGCCTCTCCGATCCTATTAGGATCAGGTGGGAATGCCGGAGCCCGGTGTGGGAGCGGGGGCAGGGCATGAAAGGGCCCGGCGGGGTCAGCGGGGCCGGGGCAGCGCTCGGGGCTTTGACGCTTCCCGGGCTGATCAAGGCGAGGCTTAGAGCCGGATCAGCTCCCCCGCACCTGCACCCGCCGGGGGCCGCGCCCCAGCCCCGGAGATCCCAAACCCGGCGTTCCCGGGAGCCGATCCCAAACCCCGGAGATCCCAAACCCGACACTGCTGCGAGCTGATTCAAACCCCGGCGCTCCCGAGAGCCGATCCCAAACCTCGGCGTTCCTGGGAGCCGATCCCAAACCCCGGCGTTCCCAGGAGCTGATCCCAAACTCTGGCATTCCCGGGAATTGAACCCAAACCCGACATTCCCAGGAGCCGATCCCAAATCCTGGCGGTCCCCAAAGCCGATCCCAGTCCCGTCGTTCTCGGGAGCTGATCCCAAATCCTGGAATTGATCCTAAACCCGGCGTTCCCGGGAGCTGATCCTGCCATTCCCGGGAATTGATCTTAAACCTGGCACTTCCAGGAGCTGATCCAAATCCTGGCATTCCCCGGAGCTGATCCCACTCCCGGCACTCCTGGGACCCGATCCCAATTCTGGTGCTCCCAGGATCCCATCCCAATCCCAGCACTCCCTGGAGCTGATCCCAAACCCGGCACTCCTGGGAGCCAGTCCCAGTCCCAGGGTTCCCGGGAGCTGATCCCAATCCCGCCGTTCTCAGGATCCCATCCCAACCCCATTATTCCCAGGACCCAATCCCTGGCATTCCCGGGGACCCAATCCAAATCCCATTATTCCTGGGATCCCATCCCAACCCCGGCATTGCCAGGATCCCATCCCAAAATCATTATTCCTGGGATCCAATCCTGGAATTTCCCGGGATCCCATCCCAGTCCTGGGATCCATTCCAACCCCGGCATTCCAGGGAATCCCCGTCCAAATCCCATTATTTCCAGGATCCCATCCCAATCCCGGGATCTGATCCCAATCCCATTATTCCAAGGATCCCATCCCAATCCCGGCATTCCCAGAATCCCAGTCCCGGAATTCCCAGGATTCGCTGTCTCTCCCTGTGTTCCTATCCAGCTTCATCCCCGTTTGTCACCCTTGTCCCCTCTCCCCGTTTGTCGCCCCCTGTCCCAGGGCTGTCCCCGCGGGGTCACACCGTCCTTTCCCCACCCCAATGTCGCCCCGGGGTGTCCCCAGGGTCCCCCAGCACCGCGGGGACTTTGGGAAGTGTCCCCACATCCCACCGGGCCAGGCAGGATCCCCGGGCAAGGCGTGACTGGGAGGGGACAAGGGGACACTTCCCTGCTGGCCCTGGTGGCATTCCCAGCGGTGATATCCCTGCCGAGTGCATGGGGACACCTCCAGAAAGTGACACAACCCCCGAGTGCCGTGTCACCACTGAGTGACAGTGTCCAGTCGGGCCACCACTGGTCACTCGGGGTGTCATGGCACAGGGAAAGGGACACAGGAAGGGACAGGACGTGGGGGTGGCACTGCCCGGGTGGCCCCGTGGCCCTGGGGACTGACGGTGTCACCTCCCCCAGCCTACAGGACAGTGTGCGGTGTCAACGGGCCCCTGGTGGTGCTGGACAATGTCAAGGTAGGACCCTGGGTGACATGGGGACAGCTTGGTGGTGGCACTTGGGGCTCTGTGGGGACTGCAGTGCTGAGGGTGCCATGGGGGGGAGTGTGTCCCCTGTCACCTGTCCTCTGTCCCCCCCTCCTGCCACCTTCCCCTGCGCTGTCCTTTGGGCTGTCCCCGTCCCTGTACCATCCCTCCTGTCCCTTGTCCCCAGTCCCCTGGGCTGTCCCCTGGGCTGTCGCCTGGGCTGTCCCCTTTCCCTGTGCCATCCCTCCTGTCCCTTGTCCCCTGGGCTGTCCGCTGTCCCCCTGTCCTTTCTTCTCTATCTCCTGTCCCCTGGGCTGTCCCCTTTCCCTGTGCCATCCTTCCTGTCCCTTGTCCCCTGGGCTGTCCCCTGGGCTGTCCCCTCCTCTCCGGGGTCCGAGCTCCCTCCTCTGGACGCGCTCGGCAGCAGAGCCCTGTCCCCGCCTGCCCGCGCGGGTGGCGCGTCCCGTGTCCCCATGTCCCCATGTCCCCATGTCCCGGTGTCCTCATGTCCCCGTGCGAGTGGTGTGTGTGCCCACACGGGGGACACTGGGGACACGGGGGACATTCCGTGGAACGTGTGTGGGCTCGGTCCGGGCACCCTGTCCCCCATGTCCCTGTGTCCCTGACCAAGCTCTGCCTCCTGTCCCTGTGTCCTGTGCACCTGCCTGAGTTCTGTCCCCTGTCCCCTTTCCCAGCTCTGTCCCTCGTCACCTGTCCCTTGTCCCCCATCCCCTGTCCCCTTTCCCAGCTCTGTCCCCTGTCCCTTGTCACCTGTCCCTTGTCCCCTGTCCCCTTTCCCAGCTCTGGCTCCTGTCCCCTGTACCAAATCCATGGTTCCCTTTCCCAGCTCTGTCCCTTGTCCCCTGTCCACCCAGCTCTGCCTCCTGCCCTTTCCCAGTCTGACCCTGTGTCCCTGTCCACTCTGTTCCTGATCCAGCTCTGTCCCCTGTCCTGTGTCACTGTGCACCTGCCATTTCCCCTGTCCCCTTTCCCAGCTCTGTCCTTTGTCTCCTGTCCCTTGTCCCCTGTCCCCTGTCCCAGCCCCATCTCCCACATGGCCCCTGCTCTGAGCGGGGCCACTCCACAACCCCCATGTCCCCTTGCTGTCACCCTCCCTGTCCCTTGTCCCGCTCTCCTGTCTGGGCTGGGGCCACCTGGGTGACACCCAGAGAGTTTTGTCACCTGGTGTCGCATTTCCAAGGCCCTGTCATTTATTTAACTAATCAGCTAATCAAAGGAGGAGGAGGAGAGCGCTGACATCGGCCATTGTCCCCAGAGCAGGACATGTCCCCGCAACACAAACGTCCCCTCGCTGCACCCTGCAGTGTCCCCATGAGTGCCACTCGTGCCTCATGGGGACACCTCTGCCTTGGAGGTGGTGGCACCCTGGTGGCGGCTCTGGCTGGGACAGCGTTTGGTGTCACCTCCTCGGGAGTGGAAAATCCCCTCGACATCGGGGAAACTGAGGCACAGAGCGGTGCCACAGCCCGGGGACAGCTCCAGGATGGGACAGTGACAGGGACAGGCAGCGTCACCCCTTTGCCACCCGGTGTGTCCCCACTTCAGAGTTTGGTGGCTTCAGGACCAAAGGAGGGGAAACTGAGGCAGCGCCAGCGGAGCAGGCGGGGCTGGGGGCAGAGGGGCTGGGGCTGAGGGGACAGAGGGGACACCGCCACCCCGTTTGCCCGTGTCGCTGTCCCCACAGTTCGCCCAGTACGCCGAGATCGTGAACTTCACCCTGCCCAACGGCACCACCCGCAGCGGGCAGGTGCTGGAGGTGATGGGCGCCAAGGCCATCGTGCAGGTGAGCGCGGGGACGCGGCGACACCGCGGGGACACGGCGACAGCGCCACACGGGGACACCGCAGGGACACGAGGACACCGCCACATGGCGACACGCGGGGGCTGCGCGGGCCAGGGTTCTGTCTCTGTCCCCGGGCTCTGTCCCTGTCCCGAGTCCCTGTCCCAGAGCTCTGTCCCAGGTCCCTGTCCCAAGGTCCTGTGTCCCAGGCTCAGTCCCTGTCCCAGAGCTCTGTCCTTTTCCCAGGGTCCCGTCCCGGGCTCAGTCCCCTTCCGGGTCTGTCCTTGTCCCGGCTCTTAGGCCCAAGGACTGATGTCCTGGGGGCCAGGGTGTCCTGGACGGGCAATGTCCCCTGCATGTGTGGCTGTCGGGGTGTCCTGGATGCATTTAGGGACAGGGTGCAAAGTCCTGCGTGTCAGTGGTGTCCTGGGACGGGCAATGTCCTGGCACAGGTGACAGTGTCGTGGGATGGTCAGGAGTGTCCTAGGATTGGCAATGTCCTGGGACAGGTGACAATGTCCTGGGATGGCCAGGGGTGTCCTGGGACAAATGTCCTGGGACAGGTGACAATGTCGTGGGATGGCCAGGGGTGTCCTGGGACAGGCCGTGTCCCCTCCCTCACCCCACAACCCCACACTGACCCCCTGCTCCACCCCAGGACCGCGCTGCCACCACCCCCCAAAGCCACCAACCCTGGGACAGCCAGGCCATTGTCCCCAGAGCCACCAGCCCTGGGACCGCAGGGGCTGCCGGGGTGTCCCCAAAGCCACCAGCCCTGGGACACCAGGGGCTACCAGGGTGTCCCCAAAGCCACCAGCCCTGGGTCACAGGGGCTGCCGGGGTGTCCCCAAAGCCACCAGCCCTTGCCGGGGTGTCCCCAAAGCCACCAACCCTGGGACAGCCAGGCCATTGTCCCCAAAGCCACCAGCCCTGGGACCGCAGGGGCTACCAGGGTGTCCCCAAAGCCACCAGCCCTGGGGTCACAGGGCTGCCGGGGTGTCCCCAAAGCCACCAGCCCTTGCCGGGTGTCCCCAAAGCCACCAACCCTGGGACAGCCAGGCCATTGTCCCCAAAGCCACCAGCCCTGGGACCGCAGGGGCTGCCGGGGTGCCCCCAAAGCCACCAGCCCTTGCCGGGGTGTCCCCAAAGCCACCAGCCCTGAGACAGCAGGGACCACTGGGATGTCCGTGAAGTCACCAGCCCTGGGATCACAGGGGCTGCCAGGGTGTCCCCGAAGCCACCAGCCCTGGGACACCAGTGGCCACCGGGGTGTCCCCAAAGCCGCGGGGGCTGTTTGGGGTCAAATCCCCCCTAATTAGCCCGGATCCCCCCCAGATGGCCCCGCGGGGGCCCGGGGGGGCCTCGCAGCTGCCCCAAAATCGCGGCTCCGGTGCCACCTGCGCCTCGGGGCTGCCCTTTTAATCCTATTAGGGAGTCAGGCTCGGGCAGGGGGAAAAAAGGGGGAAAAGGGATAAAAGGAAGGAAAAAAAGCGAGAAAAGGGGATTTTTGCAGCCTCAGCGTTGTTGGGGGTGACCCGCAGCCACCTGGGGGGCTCCGAGTGTCACTTGTCACCGTCCCCAGCTCCCCCCTGCACCCAGGAGCCACCCGGCTCTAATTAAAGCGGCGAGCCGGGGGGTTAATTAACGCAAATGATGTCAAATATTATCCGGATCAAAAGGCTTTTCCCGTGGGTGGGGCATTCACCGTCCACCCCAAAAAAAATCCCCCCAAATCCCCTCAAGAAGGGTTTTTAACCCCAAACTTTGTTCCTCTTTTATGTCCCCTCCTGGGGGGGTTGGGGTGAGCGCGGGTCACCTCACGCCCCAAAAAGCGTTAATTAATCCTGGTTAATTGCCCTTGCCGGGCACTCCGCAGGTGTTTGAGGGCACATCGGGCATCGATGCCAAGGCGACAACGTGCGAGTTCACGGGGGACATCCTGCGCACGCCGGTGTCCGAGGACATGCTGGGTGAGCCCGGGCACGGCTGGCACCGAGATCTGGGGACATTTAGGGTTCACCTCTGGGGCTGAGAACGTCCCCGGGTCACCTCCGAGCTGTCACCTGGGACACGGCGGGACCGGTCCCCGGGTCACCTCCGAGCTGTGGCAGCCACCTGGGACACGGCGGGACCGGTCCCCGGGTCACCTCCGAGCTGTGGCAGCCACCTGGGACACGGCGGGCCCGGTCCCCGCCTCCTCTGTGCGCGGCGATCCCGGGAAAAGCGAGGGGTGGGCTGGGAAAGGAGGCCAGGTGAGGTGGCACCGGGTTCCTGGAAGTGTCACCCCGTCCCTGCTAGTGTCACCTCGTCCCTGGAGGTGTCACCCCCTCCCTGAAAACATCACCCTGTCCCTGGCGGTGTCACTGAGTCCCTGAAAGTGTCACCACATCCCTGGCGGTGTCACCCCAACCCTGGTGGTGTCACCCTATCCCTGGTGGTGTCACCTCATCCCTGCTAGTGTCACCCCGTCCCTGCAGGTGTCACCCCATCCCTGAAAACATCACCCTGTCCCTGGTGGTGTCACCCCAACCCTGGTGGTGTCACCTCATCCCTGCTAGTGTCACCTCACTCCTGGAGCAGTCATCCCGTCCCTGCAAGTGTCACCCGATCCCTGAAAGTGTCACCCCGTCCCTGGCGGTGCTACCCTGTCCCTGGTGGTGTCACCGCATCTCTGCTAGTGTCACCTCATCCCTATAAGTGTCACCCCCTCCTGGAGCTGTCACCTCGTCCTTGCAAGTGTCACCCTATCCCTGAAAGCGTCACCCCTTCCCTGGCGGTGTCCCCCAACTCCTGGCTGTGTCACCCTGTCCCTGGAGGTACCACCCTGTCCCTGGTGGTGTCACCGCGTCTCTGCTAGTGTCGCCTCCTCCCTGTAAGTGTCACCCCGTCCCTGGCGGTGTCACCCTGTTCCTGCAAGTGTCACCCGATCCCTGAAAGCATCACCCCATGCCTGGCGGTGTCACATCATCCCTGGAGGTGCCACCGCATCCCTGCTAGTGTCACCCCGTCCTTGTAAGTGTCACCCCATCCCTGAAAACATCACCCTGTCCCTGGCGGTGCCACCGCATCCTTGGAGATGTCACCCCGTCCCTGGAGGTGCCACCTTATCCCTGAAAGCGTCACCCCGTCCCTGGTGGTGTCACCGCATCCCTGAAAGCGTCACCCCGTCCCTGGCGATGTCACCCCCTTCCTGAAGGTGTCACCCCTACCCTGGAGGTGTCACCCCATCCCTGGCAGTTTCACCCTGTCCCTGGCGGTGTCACCTCATCCCTGCAAGTGTCACTCCATCCCTGAAAGCATCACCCCATGCCTGGCAGTGTCACCCCACCCCTGGCGGTGTCACCCTGTCCCTGATCCTGTCGCCCCTCCCCTGGCGGTGTCCCAGCCCGGGCTGGCCAGCGCCTAAAGCCACCTGGCACAGTGGAAGGTGTCCCCATGGCAGGGAGGTGACATCGATGGATTTAAGGTCCCTTCTCCCCCAGACCTCCCTGGGATCCAGCTCTGAGCCCCCCCTGTCCCCTCATGTCCCCCGAATTCCCCAGCGCCCCCCTGGGGGTCACTCGGGGTCGGGCCGGGGGGTGGCCCTGTCCCTGCGCTGTCCCTGCACTGTCCCCTCACCCACGGGGGCCGCGTGTCCTCCGCGCTCCCGTCGCGCTCCCGCAAAGGGCAGGGGGCGGTGTCACCTCCCCCGTGTGGCCCCCCCGGTGTCGCCCCCCCTGCCGCTCTCGGTGTCCCCCGGGAGTCGCCGCTGCCGTGGCCGCTGACCTTTCGTGCTCGGCGCTCGGCGCTGCCATCACCCTGATGCGCTGTGACACCGCTGCCGTGTCCCCGCACCGCCACCGCGTCCCGTGGGGGACAGGGGGGGCGGGCAGGGGGCGGCAGCCACCGAGGCGAGGTCAGGGAACCGTGGCTTTGTCGCGATCGATGCCACCGCGGCTCCGAGGCGGTCGATGAGGCTGAGAGGGAGCGGTGAGGCCGCGTCCCCTCCCTGGGGACGGTTTGGGGGGTGCGGGGGGGGTTGGTGTCACCCCACTGAGCTGGAGATTGAGAGAGGGGAGTGACTGGGGACGTGGGGACACCGGGGACACAGGGACAGGGTAATAGGGGTGATGGGGACATGAGGACTGAGAGAGGGGGTGACTGGGGATGTGGGGACATGGAGACAAAGTGATGGAGACACAGGAGTAGGGTGATGGGGACACAGGGACATGGAAACAAAGTGATGGGGACATGGGGACACAGTGATGGGGACACAGGAGTAGGGTGATGGGGACATGGGGACATGGAGACAGAGTGATGGGGGTGATGGGGACATGGGGACAGAGAGATGGGGTGATGGGGACACAGGGACAGACAGGATAATGGGGGACATTGGGACATGGGGACAGGATGGTGGGGACATTGGAGACATGGGGACAAAGTGATGGGGAGAGAGGGACACAGGGACAGGGTGGTGGGGTGACTGGGGACATGGGGACATAAAAAGGATGATGGGGACAAGGTCCTGTCCCCTGTGCTTATATGGGGGTCTCAGTGTCACCCGCCTGCCTGGGAACACAGGACCCCAAGGAGGAGGTAACCGGGGTGGCCAGGGGCATGGGGACATGGGGACAGGGTGATGGGGGTGGCTGGGGGCATGGGGACACGGGGACAGGGTGATGGGGGTGGCTGGGGACATGGGGGTTTTGTCGCCATGTGCTGGCGCCTTCCTGCCACAGGAGCTGAGGTGTCACCCAGCCCGCAGGTGACACTTCCTGCCCCACAGCCCCCTGGTCCCTGTGTCCCCTCTGGGGTGAGAGGCATGTCCCAGGATCGGGATGGGGACCGTGCCCCAGGGCCATGGGGCCGGCAGGTGCCACCCCCAGCTGGTGGCCTCAGTCAGGGACAGTCCCTGTGTCCCCACAGGCCGGGTGTTCAACGGCTCCGCCAAACCCATCGACAGCGGCCCCCCGGTGATGGCCGAGGACTTCCTGGACATCAACGGTGACGGCTCTGAGGGAATGCGGGAGGGGCTTGGGATGGGCTGGAGTTGGGGTGACAACGTGCCCTGGTGGTGTCACTGTGCCCTGTGGTGTCACCATGCCCTGTGGTGTCACCACATCCCTGCATCCATACATGGATCCATCCATCCATCCATCATCCATCCATCCATCCATCCATCCATCATCCATCCATCCATCCATCCATCCATCATCCATCCATCCATCCATCCATCCATCATCCATCCATCCATCCATCCATCCAACCATCCATATCCATCCATCATCCATCCATCCATCCATCCATCATCCATCCATCATCCATCATCCATCATCCATCCATCCATCCATCCATCCATCCATCCATCCATCCATCATCCATCCCCACCAGGATGCTCCAGGACGGTGTCCAACTGCCGGGATGGTTCCTGTTCCACACCAGAGCTGCTCCCTGCTCATCTCCAGAACTTCCTCCCCAATTTTTGCCACCAACCAGGGCCATCCTTGCATCCTCCTCCCCCCTATCCCTGGAAATGTCCCAAGCCAGGCTGGACAGGGCTTGGAGCACTCCGGGATAGTGGGAATTGTCCCTGGGTGGGACTGGATGGGTTCAAGGCCCCCTCCAACCCCACCATTCCATGATCTCTCCTTTTCCTGCTCCAGGCCAGCCCATCAACCCCCACGGGCGGATCTATCCCGAGGAGATGATCCAGACTGGGATCTCTCCCATTGATGTCATGAACAGCATCGCCCGCGGACAGAAAATTCCCATCTTCTCTGCTGCCGGGCTGCCCCACAACGAGGTGGGGTTGGGGGAGGAGCAGGATGGAGGGGTTGGGAAGGTTGGATCCCTCCTCCTGGTGTCAGGAAGCTGCTGTCAACTCGTGCCTCAGTTTCCCCGTTGGCACAGCAATCGCTGTGTGCTGTGCGGGAGGATCTGGGCTGGTTTAGGGACCCCCCTAAATCCAGGGACTGGGGGGGCTGCAGACCCTTCTCTTGTGCCCATGAGTGTGGGACAGCAGGAGGGGCTGGGAATTCCAGAGGGGCATGGGATGGGATGGGATCTGTGAGATGGCATGGGATGGATCCATGGGGTGGGATGGGATCCATGGGACGGGATTCATGGCATGGGGTGGGATTGTGATGGGATCCATGGCGTGGGATGGGATCCATGGGACGGGATTCATGGCATGGGGTGGGATTGTGATGGGATCCATGGGATAGGATGGGATCCATGGGATGGGATTCATGGCATGGGATGGGATTGTGATGGGATCCATGGGGTGGGATGGGATCCATGGGATGGGATTCATGGCATGGGGTGGGATTGTGATGGGATCCATGGGATGGGATGGGATCCATGGGACGGGATTCATGGCATGGGGTGGGATTGTGATGGGATCCATGGGGTGGGATGGGATCCATGGGATGGGATTCATGGCATGGGGTGGGATTGTGATGGGATCCATGGGATGGGATGGGATCCATAGGGTGGGAACTGATGGGAACCATCCCTGAGCAGCCAAGAGTGACCACAGGCAAGGCAGGACGCAGAAGAGGGGGACACCCTGCTAGCTCCTGACCCACGGGGCCATGCCCCAGTCCCACAGGGGCCATGGCCACTCCGGGGTGTCCCTGCTGCCACCCCTGTCCCTGTCCCTGCTGCCACCCCTGTCCCCTCCCTCAGATCGCAGCGCAGATCTGCCGCCAGGCCGGGCTGGTGAAGAAATCCAAGGATGTGGTGGATTTCCATGAGGACAACTTTGCCATCGTCTTTGCAGCCATGGGGGTGAGTCAGGTCATTCCAGGTGACCCCAGAACCTCTGTGTCCCTGTGTCCCCGTGTCCCCATGTCCCCACCCGCTGACCGCGTGTCCCGCAGGTGAACATGGAGACCGCGCGGTTCTTCAAGTCGGACTTCGAGCAGAACGGCTCCATGGAGAACGTCTGCCTCTTCCTCAACCTGGCCAACGACCCCACGTGAGGCACAGCCCTGCCTCCTCCTTCTCCCTCCTCCTCCTCCTTTCTCCTTTTGTCTCCTCATTCTTCCTTCTCCCTCCTCCTCCTCTTTTTTCTCCTTCTTTCTCCTCCTTTTACTTCCTCCTCCCCCTCTTCCCTCTCTCTTTTCTTTTCTCCTTTTCTTCCTTCTCCTTTTCTTCCTTCTCCTTTTCTTCCTTCTCCTTTTCTTCCTTCTCCTTTTTTTCCTCCTCCTTTTCTTCCTTCTCCCTTCTCCTTTTCCATTCTCCTCCTCCTTCTCCCTCCTCTCTTATTTTCTCCTTCCTTTTTCTTTTCCTTTCTCCTTCTTCTTTTTTCTTCTCCCTTTTTCCTTCCTCCTCTTCCTCCTTCCTTCCTTCTTCTTTTCCTTCCTTCTTCTTTTCCTTTCTCCTTCTCCCCTTCTCCCCTTCTCCTTTTCTTTCTTTCCCTTGTCTCTCTTCCTCCTCTCTCCTTTTTCTTTCTTTTGTTTTCTTTTCTCTCCGTTTTCTTCCATTTTCCTTTCCTTTCTTCCTCCTTTTCCTCCTTTTCCTCCTTCTTTCTCCTTTCTCCTTTCTCCTTCTTTCTCTTTCTCTTTCTCTTTCTCTTTCTCCTTCTCCTTCTCCTTCTCCTTCTCCTTCTCCTTCTCCTTCTCCTTCTCTCTTCTCCTTCTCCTTCTCCTTCTCCTTCTCCTTCTCCTTCTCCTTCCTTCTCTCCTCTCTCCCTTCCTTCCCTGGCACCCCAAACCTGCCCTGTGGGCACTAATTAACCTAATTGTGCTAATTGGGGGTGTCCCACAGGATCGAGAGGATCATCACGCCGCGGCTGGCACTGACCACGGCCGAGTTCCTGGCGTACCAGTGCGAGAAGCACGTGCTGGTCATCCTGACCGACATGAGCTCCTACGCCGAGGCCCTCAGAGAGGTCAGCACGGGGTGGCCGTGGGGTTTGGGGGGCCCAGGGTGACAAGGACAGCCCAGGGTCCTTGGAGTGCTCAGGGTGACGAGGACAGCTGGGCATCCCAGGGTCCTTGGGGGATTTGGGGGGACAAGGACAGCCCAGAGTCCCTGGGGGCCTTGGGGTGCTCAGGGTGACAAGGACAGCGGGAAGTGTTTGGGGTTCTTGGGAGGTTTGGGGTGCTCAGGGTGACAAGGACAACCCAGAGTCCTTGGGGGATTTGGGGTGACAAGGACAGCCCAGGGTCCTTGGGGTGTTTGAGGTGCTCAGGGTGACAAGCAGAGCCCAGGGTCTTTGGGGTGCCTGGGTGCTCAGGGTGACAAGGACAGCTGGGGGTGACAGGGTCTTTAGGGATTTGGGGTGCTGAGGATGGCATGGACAGCCCAGGGTCCTTGGGGTGTTTGAGGTGCTCAGGGTGACAAGCAGAGCCCAGGGTCTTTGGGGTGCCTGGGTGCTCAGGGTGACAAGGGCAGCTGGCGGTCTCAAGGTCCTTGGGGGGTTTGGGGTTGACAAGGACAGCTCAGGGTTCTTGGGGTACCTGGGGTGCTCAGGGTGACAAGGACAGCTGGGGGTGACAGGGTCTTTAGGGATTTGGGGTGCTCAGGATGACATGGACAACTCAGGGTCCTTGGGGAGTTTGGGGTGCCCAGGGTGACAAGGAGAGCCCAGGGTCCTTGGGGTGTTTGGGGTGACAAGGACAGCCCAGGGTCTTTGGAGATTTTGGGGTGCGAAGGGTGACAAGGACAGATGAGGATCCCAGGATCCTTGGGGTATCTGGGGTGCTCAGAATGACCAGGACAGCCCAGGGTCCTTGGGGTACCTGGGTGCTCAGGGTGACAAGGACAGCTGGGGTTCCCAGGGTCCTTGGGTTGTTTGGGGTGACAAGGACAGCCCTTGGTCCTTGGAGATTTTGGGGAGCTCAAGGTGACAAGGACAGCGGGGGGTGACAGGGTCTTTGGGGATTTGGGGTGCTCAGGATGGCATGGACAGCCCAGGGTCCTTGGGGTGTTTGAGGTGCTCAGGGTGACAAGAAGAACCCAGGGTTCTTGGGGTACCTGGGGTGCTCAGGGTGACAAGGACAGCCCAGGGTCCTTGGGGTGTTTGAGGTGCTCAGGGTGACAAGGACAGCTGGAAGTTCCAGGGCCCTTGGGGTGTTTGGGGAGCTCAGAGTGACAAGCAGAACCCAGGGTTCCTGGGGTACCTGGGGTGCTCAGGGTGACAAGGACAGCTGGGGGTGACAGGGTCTTTAGGGATTTGGGGTGCTCAGGATGACATGGACAGCTCAGGGTCCTTGGGGAGTTTGGGGTGCCCAGGGTGACAAGGACAACCCAGAGTCCTTGGGGGGTTTGGGGTGACAAAGCCCAGGGTCTTTGGAGATTTTGGGGTGCGAAGGGTGACAAGGACAGATGAGGATCCCAGGATCCTTGGGGTATCTGGGGTGCTCAGAATGACCAGGACAGCCCAGGGTCCTTGGGGTACCTGGGTGCTCAGGGTGGCAAAGACAGCTGGGGTTCCCAGGGTCCTTGGGGTGTTTGGGGTGACAAGGACAGCCCTGGGTCCTTGGAAATTTTGGGGAGCTCAAGGTGACAAGGACAGCTGGGGGTGACAGGGTCTTTAGGGATTTGGGGTGCTCAGGATGACATGGACAACTCAGGGTCCTTGGGGTGTTTGGGGTGATCAGGGTGCTCAGAATC
Source organism: Zonotrichia leucophrys gambelii (assembly GCF_028769735.1). Classification (NCBI taxonomy): domain Eukaryota; kingdom Metazoa; phylum Chordata; class Aves; order Passeriformes; family Passerellidae; genus Zonotrichia; species Zonotrichia leucophrys. Next base: position 71,950,365 of record NC_088173.1, read on the forward strand.
CTCAGCACACCTGGAGTTTCCAAGCTTCTTGAGTTTTTTGGGGTGTTTGGGGCACCCAGCACACCTGGGATTTTTGGGGTTGCCTGGGCTGCTCAGGACACTCATGTCCCCTTTGCCTCCCATGGTTTTTGGGGTGTTTGGGATGTTTAGAATACTCAGCACACCTGGGGTTTCCACGGTTTTGGGGGTTTTGGGGTGTTTGGAGCAACCAGCACACCTGGGGTTTTTGGGGTTCCCTGGGCTGCTCAGGACACTTGTGTGCCTCATGGCCCCCGTGGTTTTTGGGATGTTTGGGATGTTTGGGATGCTCAGAATCCTCAGCACACCTGGGGTTTCCACAGGTTTTGAGTTTTTTGGGGTGTTTGGGGCGCCCAGCACACCTGGGGTTTTTGGGGTTCCCTGGGCTGCTCAGGACACTCGTGTCCCCCGTGCCCCCTGTGGTTTTTGGGATGTTTGGGGTGCCCTGACCCCCAAACCCCACAGGTGTCAGCAGCCAGGGAGGAGGTCCCGGGCCGCCGCGGCTTCCCCGGCTACATGTACACGGACCTGGCCACCATCTACGAGCGCGCCGGGCGCGTGGAGGGCAGGAACGGCTCCATCACCCAGATCCCCATCCTCACCATGCCCAACGACGGTCAGAGGGACACGGCAGGACCGGGAATACCGGGAGGGGGCGGGAACACCGTGGGAGATCAGGATTTCCCCACTCCTGGAAATGGCAGGGTTGGGAAATCCCAAATTGCGCTGGTTTTACCCGGGTTTGGGAGCTCCTGGGGTGGTGAGGGTGCTGGGGTGATTTAGGGTCTGAGAGCTCCCCATGTCCTCAACAACCCTTCAACAACTCCAGTTTGGGGTCCTTGGCTTCAGGAAGGTGACACCAAAATCTCTCTGTGCCATCCCAACCACCCCCATCCCCTTCCATTTGGGGTCCCCAACTCCAGGACAGAGAGGTGACACCAAAACCCCTCTGTGCCATCCCAACCACCCCCATCCCCTCCCATTTGGGGTCACTCAAGGACAGGAAGGTGACACCAGAACCTCTCTGTGCCATCCCAACCACCCCCATCCCCTCCCATTTGGGGTCCCTGGGCAAGGGAGGTGACACCAAAACCCCTCTGTGCCATCCAAGCCACCCCATCCCCTCCCATTTGGGGTCCCTGGGCAAGGGAGGTGACACCAAAACCCCTCTGTGCCATCCCAACCACCCCCATCCCCTTCCATTTGGGGTCCCCAACTCCAGGACAGAGAGGTGACACCAGAACCTCTCTGTGCCATCCAAGCCGCCCCATCCCCTCCCATTTGGGGTCCCTGGGCAAGGGAGGTGACACCAAAACCCCTCTGTGCCATCCCAACCACCCAGATTTGGGGTCCCCCAGCTCCAGGACAATGGGGTGACACCAAATCCCCCCCTACTGACCCCAGTGGGGTCTGTGCTGCCCCGGTGACCCCACAGATGTCACACAGCGTTGTCCCGTGTCCAGCTGAGCTGCCAGCCCCGCTTGGGGGTCTCACAACCCCTCTGTCCCCCCACCCCAGACATCACCCACCCCATCCCTGACCTGACTGGCTTCATCACCGAGGGCCAGATCTACGTAGACCGGCAGCTCCACAACCGCCAGGTTCGTTCCCAAACCCCTTCCCATCTCCAGGGGTGGATCCAGGATGGATCCAGGGGTGGATCCAACACCCACCAGGGCTGGAAAGCCCCGGGAACACCGGGGGCAGGGGTGGGGTCCCCCAGGGCTGGCTGGACATTGGGGTCGCTCCCACCCTACAGATTTACCCCCCCATCAACGTCCTGCCGTCCCTGTCCCGGCTGATGAAATCGGCCATCGGAGAGGGAATGACCAGGAAGGACCACGGGGACGTGTCCAACCAGCTGGTGAGAGCTTGGGGACACTCGGGTGGCGTTTGTCACTTCAGGGCCCTCCTGTCCCCCCGTTTGGAGAGGCTCAGGTAGGGTCCCACCTGTGGAGCTGCTCCTGCTCCCAGATCCCAAATTCAGGAGGGTTTGGAGCTGCTGGAGCAATTCTAGAGGAGGTTCTGGAGATGCTCCGAGGGCTGGAGCTGCTCTGGAGCCAGGCTGGGAGAGCTGGGAATGTTCTCCTGGAGAAGGGAAGAGCTCAGAGAGCCAGGAATGGCCACGGGATTCCAGAGGGGAGCTCTGGTTTTGGGATGATTCAGGATTGGATCCCACTGAGCTCCATGAGGTGTCCTAAATCCCAAATCTTCATCTGCCTTTATTGGGATGGGGGGAGAATCCAGGGAAAGTGGCAACACACAGGAACACTGGGACTGCCCCAAATCCCTGGGAATGTCCAAGGCCAGGTTGGATGGATGGATGGATGGATGGATGGATGGACGGACGGATGGATGGATGGGATGATTTGGGATGAGATGGAATTGGGATGACATGGGATGGGGAGGAAATGGATGGGATGGGATGGGATGGGATGGGATGGGATGGGATGGGATGGGATGGGATGGGATGGGATGGGATGGGATGGGATGGGATGGGATGGGATGGAGGGTTGCTTCTGTGTCATGGATGGACAGGACACAGAAGCAACCCAGGGTAGGAGAAGGTGTCCCTAAACATGGATGAGTTGGGAATGGGATGGGATTTAAGGTCCTTCCAACCCAAACTATCCCAGCGTTCTGGAGCCAGGCTGGAAAAACTGGGAATGTTCCCCTGGAGAAGGAAAAATTCCAGGGAATGCTCAGAGTCCCTGGAGGGGCTCCAGGAGAGCTGGAGAGGGACTGGGGACAAGGCCTGCAGGGACAGGAGCTAGGGAATGGCTCCCACTGGGAAAGAGATTGGGCTGGGATCTTGGCAAGGAATTGCTGGCTGGGATGGAATTCCCAGATTTGCTGGGGCTGCCCCTGGATCCCTGGCAGTGCCCAAGGCCAGGTTGGGATGGGTCTTTGAGCCACCCAGGCTGGTGGGAGGTGTCCCTCGGTGGCACTGGCCGGGCTGTGGAGTCCGTGCCCATCCCAGCCCCTCTCTGGAATCCCTGGATCCCGCAGTACGCCTGCTACGCCATCGGGAAGGATGTGCAGGCCATGAAGGCCGTGGTGGGCGAGGAGGCCCTGTCCGCCGACGACCTCCTGTACCTGGAGTTCCTGCACAAGTTCGAGAAGCACTTCATCTCCCAGGGTGAGCTTTCAGCCCTGAACCGGGGATTTGGGATGCGGGAGAGCCCCTGCAGCAGCCCCAGATCCTCCTCCCCGCTCTCCCGGCAGGTCCCTACGAGAACCGGAGCATTTTCGAGTCGCTGGACATCGGCTGGCAGCTCCTGCGCATCTTCCCCAAGCAGCTCCTCAAGCGCATCCCCGAGAACGTCCTGGCCGAGTTCTACCCCCGCGAGGCCAAGGCGCCCGAGCAGGGCACGGCCCTGTGACCCCAAATCCACACAAATCCCCCTTTCCCGAAATTGGATCCCCCTTCCTAAAATCGCATCCACCTTTCCTAAAATTGGCAACAATCTCTTTGTTTTTATCGATGAATAAACAACCGTGGTCACCAAACCCTTCCGTGCTCCGATGTTTCCTTTCCATAACCATGGAATTCCCACCCCTGGGAACCCCTGGAAATGCCTGGAGTGGCAGTTCCCAAGCTGCAGCTCCCCAAAACCCCATAATTCTGTGTTTTAGGGGAAAACTCCCCTTTCCTACAGTTGGATCCCCCTTCCTGAAATCGGAAATAATTTGTTTTTAGTGATGAGTAAACAGCCATGGTCATCAAACCCTTCAGTGCTCCAGTGTTTCCTTCCATGGCCATGGAATTCCCACCCCTGGGAACCCCTGGAGTGACAGCCCCTGACCCCACTCCGAGCTCCCCAAAACCCCATAATTCTGTGTTTTAGGGGAAAACTCCTCTTTCCTACAGCTGGATCCCCCTTTCCTAAAATCGGCAAAAATTTGGTTTTTTTGGTGAATAAACCACCGTGGTCACCAAACCCTTCCATGCCCCAATGTTTCCTTTCCATAACCATGGAATTCCCACTCTGGGAACACCTGGAGCGGCAATTCCTGACCCCACTCCAATCTGCAGCTCCCCAAAACCCCACAATTCTGTGTTTTAGGGGAAAACTCCTCTTTCCTACAGCTGGATCCCCAAATCGCATCCACCTTTCCTAAAATTGCCAACAATCTCTTTGTTTTTATCGATGAATAAACAACCGTGGTCACCAAGCCCTTCCGTGCTCCGATGTTTCCTTTCCATAACCATGGAATTCCCACCCTTGGGAACCCGTGGGAATGCCTGGAGTGGCAGTTCCCAAACCCCAAAACCCCATAATTCTGTGTTTTAGGGAAAAACTCCCCTCTCCTACAGTTGGATCCCCCTTCCTGAAATCGGAAATAATTTGTTTTTAGTGATGAGTAAACAGCCATGGTCATCAAACCCTTCAGTGCTCCAGTGTTTCCTTCCATAACCATGGAATTCCCACTCTGGGGACACCTGGAGCAGCAGTTCCTGACCCCACTCCAATCTGCAGCTCCCCAAAACCCCACAATTCTGTGTTTTAGGGGAAAACACCCCTTTCCTACAGCTGGATCCCCCTTTCCTAAAATCTGCAAAAATTTGGTTTTTTTGGTGAATGAACCACTGTGGTCACCAAACCCTTCCGTGCTCCAATGTTTCCTTCCATGGCCATGGAATTCCCACCCTGGAAAATCCTGGAGCGGCAATTCCTGACCCCACTCCAATCTGCAGCTCCCCAAAATCCCATAATTCTGTGTTTTAGGAGAAAACTCCTCTTTCCTACAGCTGGATCCCCCTTTCCTAAAATCAGCAAAAATTTGGTTTTTTTGGTGAATGAACCACCGTGGTCACCAAACCCTTCCGTGCTCCAATGTTTCCTTCCATAGCCATGGAATTCCCACCCTGGAAAATCCTGGAGCAGCAGTTCCTGACCCCACCCCAAGCTGCATCTCCCCAAAACCCCATAATTCTGTGTTTTAGGGGAAAACTCCTCTTTCCTACAGCTGGATCCCCCTTTCCTAAAATCAGCAAAAATTTGGTTTTTTTGGTGAATGAACCACCGTGGTCACCAAACCCTTCCGTGCTCCGATGTTTCCTTTCCATAACCATGGAATTCCCACCCCTGGGAACCCCTGGAAATGCCTGGAGTGGCAGTTCCCAAACCCCAAAACCCCATAATTCTGTGTTTTAGGGGAAAACTCCCCTTTCCTACAGTTGGATCCCCCTTCCTGAAATCGGAAATAATTTGTTTTTAGTGATGAGTAAACAGCCATGGTCATCAAACCCTTCAGTGCTCCAGTGTTTCCTTCCATGGCCATGGAATTCCCACCCTGGAAAATCCTGGAGCAGCAGTTCCTGACCCCACTCCAAGCTGCAGCTCCCCAAAACCCCATAATTCTGTGTTTTAGGGGAAAACTCCTCTTTCCTACAGCTGGATCCCCCTTTCCTAAAATCGGCAAAAATTTGGTTTTTTTGGTGAATAAACCACTGTGGTCACCAAACCCTTCCATGCTCCGATGTTTCCTTCCATGGCCATGGAATTCCCACCCTGGAAAATCCTGGAGCAGCAGTTCCTGACCCCACCCCAAGCTGCATCTCCCCAAAACCCCATAATTCTGTGTTTTAGGGGAAAACTCCTCTTTCCTACAGCTGGATCCCCCTTTCCTAAAATCGGCAAAAATTTGGTTTTTTTGGTGAATGAACCACCGTGGTCACCAAACCCTTCCGTGCTCCGATGTTTCCTTCCATGGCCATGCAATTCCCATCCCAGCAACTCCTGGAGGGGCAAGCCCTCACCCCACCCCAAGCTGCAGCTCCCCAAAACCCCATAATTCTGTGTTTTAGGGGAAAACTCGCCATGGAAAATCCCAACATCCTGCTGTGGGTTTCGCTTCCCCCCCTTGGGATCGGGGCCCCTCGGGAGGAGGGAGGGGACAGGGAGGGGAGGGAGGTTTCACTTCCCTGTGGGGGAACGAGGAGGCAGCGCCGGGGAAAGGGAGGCACCCCAAAATCTCGGGGGTTTGGGGGGCCCCAGACATGGCCTGGATTGGGGACGGAGTCGGGGGACACCTCACGGGTAAGCGGGAATCTCGTGGGGGATTTTTGGGGGGTCACCCAGTAGGGTTTGGGGGTTGGGATTTGGGGTCTGGGGGGATTTTCCCTCCTCAAAACTGGGATTTTTTGGGGGGCCACCAGTGGGGTTTGGGGGCTGGGGGGGATTTTCCCTCCTCAAAATTGGGGGATTTTTGGGGGGTCACCAGTGGGATTTGGGGTCTGGGGGGATTTTCCCTCCTCAAAATTGGGGGTTTTTTGGGGGGCCACCAGTGGGGTTTGGGGTCTGGGGGGGATTTTCCCTCCTCAAAACTGGGATTTTTTGGGGGGCCACCAGTGGGGTTTGGAGGTTGGGATTTGGGGTCTGGGGGGTATTTACCTCCTAAGGTTTGAGGGATTTTTGGGGTGGTCACCAGTGGAGTCTGGGGTCTGGGGGGATTTTCCCTCCTCAAAATTGGGATTTTTGGGGGGCCACCAGTAGGGTTTGGGAGCTGGGGGAATTTTCCTCCTCAAGATTGGGGATTTTTGGGGGGTCACCTGTGGTATTTGGGGTCTGGGGGGATTTTCCCTCCTCAAAATTGGGGGAATTTTGGGGGGTCACCAGTGGGATTTGGGGTCTGGGGGGATTTTTGCTCCTCAAGATTGTGGATTTCGGGGGGTCACCCAGTGGGGTTTGGGGCTGGGGGGGATTTTTTCCCTCCTCAAAATTGGGGGATTTTTGGGGGGCCACCAGTGGGGTTTGGAGGTTGGGATTTGGGGTCTGGGGGGTATTTACCTCCCCAGGTTTGGGGGATTTTTGGGGTGGTCACCAGTGGAGTTTGGGGTCTGGGGGGATTTTTGCTCCTCAAAATTGGGGATTTTTGGGGGGTCATCAGTGGGGTTTGCAGGCTGGGGGAATTTTCCTCCTCAAGATTGGGGATTTTTGGGGGGTCACCAGTGGGGTTTGGGGGCTGGGGTTTGGGATCTGGGGGAGAATTTTCCCTCCTCAGGATTGAGGGATTTCTGGGGGGTCACCAGTGGGGTTTGGGGTCTGGGGGGATTTTCCCTCCTCAGGATTGCAGGATTTTTGGGGGTGTCACCAGTGGGGTTTGGGGGCTGGGATTTGGGGTCTGGGGAGATTTTCCCTCCTCATGATTGGGGGATAGGCTGGGAGAGGGTCCTGTCCCGGGTAAAGGGGTTGGGATTCGGATTCCCAAGCACGTTTCCCATCAGATCAGGGATTGTGGGGAATGGTCCAGGGGGAGCTGGGGACAAGGGATATCCCCAGTGCCACACTGGGGACCCCAGGGCTGTGTCAGGGGGTGCCAGGGACCGCCCCGTCCCCCCACTGTCACCCCTGGTGTCACCACAGTCCTGGCTCGGGTCCCCACAGCCATCATGGAGTCCGGGAGCAGCGAGGAGGAGGAGGAGGAAGAGGCAGCTCTTGGACAGGTATCGCTTCCAGGCTCCTTTTCCCTCTTCCAGGCTCCTCTTCCTTTGGATCCCCCCTTGCTGATCCCATAAATTGGGGGGATGAAGGAGGGGGGCCCCGTGCCCAGATTCCAGGGGTGACGCGGGCACAGTGTCCCTGGCACTGAGGGTGCCCAGGTGGGTCAGTGTTCACCAATGGAATGCCAATGGAATGCCAATGGAATATCAATGGAATGATGATGGAATGCCAATGGAATACCCTGCCAGTGCCCAATGGAATGCTGATAGAATGCCCTGCTGGGGCCTGGAATGCCGTGCCAATGGAATTCTGTGCCAATGCAGTGCCAGTGCCAAACAGCCCTGCTCCAATGGAACACCATGCCAATGGAATTCCCCACCAAGGGCCATCCCATCCCAACAAAACTCCTTCCCAACCAAATTCCATCCCGAGGGCCATTCCGTGCCATGGCAATGCCACGCTGCGCCAACACGATGACATTTCCCATGGCCATGCCAATGGAACGCCATGCCAATGGAATTCCATGCCAACGGAATTCCATGCCAACCCAGAGCTTCATTCCCGTTTTTCCCTCCATAGCACTCACCCCTGGATCCAGTGCCAGATGACACCGAGACTCGGCTGGCCCAGCTGGAGCAAGGTGAGCCCTGTCCCACCCCCGTGTCCCATCCCCGTGTCCCATCCCAATGTCCCATCCCAATGTCCCATCCCCGTGTCCCATCCCCGTGTCCCATCCCAATGTCCCATCCCAATGTCCCATCCCCGTGTCCCATCCCCGTGTCCCATCCCCGTGTCCCATCCCCGTGTCCCATCCCCATGTCCCATCCCCGTGTCCCATCCCCGTGTCCCATCCCAATGTCCCATCCCCATGTCCCATCCCAATGTCCCATCCCAGTGTCCCATCCCAATGTCCCATCCCAATGTCCCATCCCAATGTCCCATCCCAATGTCCCATCCCAATGTCCCATTCCCATGTCCCTAATGTCCCTGGCACCTCCCTGGGTTAAATCCCCACCCTGGCTCGGTGCCAGCCCCCTCCCGGGTGCCCTGGCCGGGCTCTGGGCACGCTGGTGGCACCTGACCCCCCGGTGTCCCCACCGGTGTCACCCTCAGCGTCGCAGGCGCTGCTGGCCGAGCTGGCGGCGCTGGACACCGAGGTGGAGCTGGAGCAGCAGAGCCGGCAGCGAGCCCAGGCCTTCAGTGCCCAGGTGGGGACGGGGACAGGTCCCCAAAATTGTCCCTTCGTGGGGACAAAGTGCTAGGGTACCCTTGGGGCACACTGGGGGAACCCCAATTCTGGGATTCTGGAATTCCCCTGGAGCAGGAGAACGCGCGGCTGGAGAGGATCAGCCTGGCCAGGAGCCCCAAAGGGACCCTGGAGGTGGCCCCAGAGGAGGTGACAGCCACAGGGGTGGCCCTGGAGGAGCCACCCACCCCTGCCCAGCTCCCAGGTGAGACTGAGGTGTCCCATCCCATCCCATCCCATCGCATTTCCTCGCCATCTCATTTTATCCCATCCCATTCCATCCCAATTCCATCTCATCCCAAATCATCCCTATTCCTTCCCATCCCAATTCTGTTCCATCCATCCATCCATCCATCATCCATCCATCCATCCATCCATCCATCCATCCATCCCTCCCTCCATCCATCCATCATCCATCCATCCATCCATCCATCCATCCATCATCCATCCATCCATCATCCATCCATCATCCATCCATCATCCATCATCCATCCATCCATCCATCCATCCATCCATCATCCATCCATCATCCATCCATCCATCCATCCATCCATCATCCATCCATCATCCATCCATCCATCCATCCATCCATCCATCCATCCATCCATCATCCATCCATCCCATCCATCCATCCATCCATCCATCATCCATCCATCCATCCATCCATCCATCCATCATCCATCCATCCATCCATCCATCCATCCATCCACCCATCCATCCATCCATCATCCATCCATCATCCATCATCCATCCATCATCCATCCATCCATCCATCCATCCATCATCCATCCATCCATCCATCCATCATCCATCCATCCATCCATCCATCCATCCATCCATCCATCCATCCATCATCCATCCATCCATCCATCATCCATCCATCATCCATCCATCCATCATCCATCCATCCATCCATCCATCCATCCATCCATCATCCATCCATCCATCCATCCATCCATCCATCCATCCATCCATCCATCATCCCATCCATCCATCCATCCCTCCACATCCATCCATCATCCATCCATCCATCCATCCATCCATCCATCCATCCATCCATCATCCATCCATCCATCCATCATCCATCCATCATCCATCCATCCATCCATCATCCATCCATCCATCCATCATCCATCCATCATCCATCCATCCATCCATCCATCCATCATCCATCCATCCATCCATCCTCCATCCATCATCCATCCATCCATCATCCATCCATCCATCCATCCATCCATCCATCATCCATCCATCCATCCATCCATCATCCATCATCCATCCATCCATCCATCATCCATCATCCATCATCCATCCCTCCATCCATCCATCCATCCATCATCCATCCATCCATCATCCATCCATCATCCATCCATCATCCATCATCCATCATCCATCCATCCATCCATCCATCCATCATCCATCCATCCATCCATCCCATCCCATCCCACACCCCATCCCTGCCCCGCTGTCCCCTCCCAGTGTCCCCAAATCCCAGCCTGTCCCCATACCGACCTTTGGGGCCGTTCCCACGTCCTGTTTTGGGTCAAATCAAGTGAAACCAACACCGAAATCCAACCGCAGTCGCCGACACCGCTTGCGCTTCCCCTTTCCCATCCTCTTTTCCCAAGGTGCCACTTCTGGTTCTCGGCAGCCTCTGGGGACCTTGTGGGAACATCCCAAATTCCCAGATCCCACCCCAGGATGGTCCTTGGGGGGTGTTTGGGGTGTCCCAGGGATGCCACCCCACTGTCACACCTCATTCCTGCTGGATCCCATTGCAGAGGCAGATTCCAGTCAGGATATTGGGGACACAGCTGGGATGGGGTGACAAGGGGGGCTCAGCTCTGGGGGGGCTGCAGGGCCCTTTTTCCCTCTTTCCCACTCTTTTTCTCCCCCTTTTCCCACCCCTCAATTCCCCCTGTTCCCAATCTTTCCCCCCCATTTCCCACTTATTCCCCTCCATTTCCCACCCCCCTTTTCCCCCTTTTCTTTTTCCCATTTCCCACTCCTCAATCCCCATTTCCCACCCCCCTTTCTCCTCTTTCCCCATTTCCCCCTTTTCCCCCTTTTTTCCCCTATTCTCCCCGTTTCCCACTCCTCATTTCCCCCCTTTTCCCTCTTTTCCCCCTTTTCCCTCTTTCCCTCCTCTCATTCCCTCCCTTTCCCACCGTTTCCCCTTTCCCCCATTCCTACCCCAATTTCCCATCCCTCAATTCTTCCTTTCCCAACCTTTTCCTCCCTCATTTCCCATTTCTCCCTATTTCCCACCCCTCAATTCCCCCTTTACCAATCTTTCCCCCCATTTCCCACGTTTTATCTCCCTTTCCCACGCCTCATTCCTCATTTCCCACCCCCCTTTCCCCTCTTTCCCCATTTCCCCCTTTTCCCCATTTTTTCCCCTATTCTCCCCTTTTCCCACTCCACATTTCCCCCTTTCCCCTCTTTTCCCTCTTTTCCCCCTTTTCCCTCTTTCCCACCTCTCATTCCCTCCCTTTCCCACCCTTTCCCCCATTCCTACCCCAATTTCCCATCCCTCAATTTTCCTTTCCCAACCTTTTCCCCCCTCACTTCCCATTCCTCCCTATTTCCCACCCCTCAATTCCCCTTTCCCAATCTTTCCCCCCATTTCCCACTTTTTCTCTCCCTTTCCCCCTCCTCATTCCCCCCATTTCCCACCCCCCTTTTCCCCCTTTTTTCCCATTTCCCACTCCTCAATCCCCATTTCCCACCCCCTTTCCCCTCTTTCCCCATTTCCCCCTTTTCCCCCTTTTCCCCCTTTTCCCCCTTTTTTCCCCTAATCTCCCCCTTTCCCACTCCTCATTTCCCCCTTTCCCCTCTTTTCCCTCTTTTCCTTCTTTTCCCTCTTTTCCCCCTTTTCCCTCTTTCCCACCTCTCATTCCCTCCCTTTCCCACCCTTTCCCCCATTCCTACCCCAACTTCCCATCCCTCAATTCTTCCTTTCCCAACCTTTTCCCCCCTCACTTCCCATTCCTCCCTATTTCCCACCCCTCAATTCCCCCTTTCCCAATCTTTCCCCCCCATTTCCCACGTTTTCTCCCCCTTTCCCACTCCTCATTCCCCCCATTTCCCACCCCCCTTTCCCCCTTTTTCCCCCTTTCACAACTCTCATTCCCTCCCTTTCCCACCATTTCCCCTTTCCCCCATTCCCACCCCAATTTCCCACCTCTCAATTTCCCCTTTCCTAATCTTTCCCCCCCATTTCCCACTTTTTCTCCCCCTTTCCCACTCCTCATTCCCCCATTTCCCACTCCTCATTTCATCCTTCCCTCCTTTCCCCCCCTTTTCCCCCTTTCCCCCCTTTCTTCCCTTTTCCCTTCTTTTTCCCTTTACCCCCCTTTTCCCTCTTTTCCCCTTTCCCCCCTTTTCCCCCATTTTCCCCCTTTCCCCCTTTCCCCCTTTCCCCCCTTTTTTCCCTTTCCCCCCTTTTTTCCCTTTTCCCTTCTTTTTCCCTTTACCCTCCTTTTTCCCCTTTTCCCCCTTTTCCCCCCCTTCCCCCATTTCCCCCTTTTCCTCCTTTTCCCTCTTTTCCCCTTTTCCCCCTTTTTCCCTCTTTCCCCCTTTTCCCCCTTTTCCCCCATTTCCCCCTTTCCCCCTTTTCCCCCTTTTCCCACTTTCCCCCTTTCCCACCCCTCAATTTCCCCATTTCCCCCTTTTCCCCCCATTTTCCCTCTTTTCCCCCATTTTCCCCTTTTCCCCCTTTTTTCCCCCTTTCCCCCTTTTCCCCCTTTTCTCCATTTTCCCCTTTCCCCCTTTCCTTTTTCCCTCTTTTCCCCTTTCCCCCTTTTTCTCCCTTTACCCTCCTTTTTCCCCCTTTTTCTCCCCCTTTTCCCCCTTTTCCCTCTTTTCCCCTTTCCCCTTTTCCCCTTTCCCCCTTTTCCCCTTTTCCCCTTCCCCCTTCCCCCTTTCCCCTTTTCCCCTTTTTCCCCTTTCCCCCTTTTCCCCTTTTCCCACTTTCCCCCTTTCCCACTTCCCAATTTCCCTCATTTCCCACTTTCCCCCCCCATTTCCCACCTTCCACTTCCCATCCCTCATCTCCACTTCCCAACTCCACAGAAGATCCTCCAAAACTCCGAACAACACCGGCCGTCCGCACAGTGCAGGGATGCATCACCTGGTACCATAAAACCCCAAAAAACCCCAAAAACCCCCCGTCCCATTTGGGGATTTTTGGGATTATTTGGGATTAAACCCCTGCAACGTCCCAGGGCTCAGGAAGGGATTTTTCATGGATTTTTCCTTGATTTTTTGTTAATTTCTCGCTGATTTCTCACAAAATTTGTGGATTTTTCGTGGATTTTTCACAGATTTTCTCACGATTTTTTGTGAAATTTTCCACAAATTCAATTTTCCTGATTTTCCTCCCAGTTTTCTCCTGATTTTTCACGAATTCTTCAGCATTTTTCTCCCAGATTTTCTCCCAATTTTTCACTAATTTTTTTCACTGACTTTTCCATTTTCCCCCGTATTTCTCCCAGATTTTTCACGTATTTTCATTCGATTATTTCACAGTTTTTCCCCAGATTTTTCACTAATTTTTCACTGATTTTTTCCCATTTTCCCCCGTATTTCTCCCCGATTTTTCACTGAGTTTCCACGGAATTGTCACAGATTTTCTCCCAGATTTCTCCTGGTTTTCTCCCTGATTATTCCCAGATTTTTCATGACGTTTTCACAGATTTTTTGGGGATCTGTCACAGGTTTTCTCCCGGATTTTGTCCCAGATTTTTTTCACAGATTTTCTCACGGATTTTTTGTGAAATTTTTCCACGAAATTTCTCCTGGATTTTCTCACAGTTTTTCTCCTGGATTTTTCACGAATTCTTCACATCTTTCTCCCAGATTTTCTCCCCGATTTTTCACTAATTTTTCATTGATTTTTTCCCATTTTTCCCCCTGATTTTTCACTAATTTTTCACTGATTTTTTCCCCCCGTATTTCTCCCCGATTTTTCACTGAGTTTCCACGGAATTGTCACAGATTTTCTCCCAGATTTCTCCTGGTTTTCTCCCTGATTATTCCCAGATTTTTCATGACGTTTTCACAGATTTTTTGAGGATCTGTCACAGATTTTTCTCCCGGATTTTCTCCCAGATTTTTCACAGATTTTTCATTTATTTTTTTCCCATTTTCCCCCGTATTTCTCCCAGATTTTTCACTGAGTTTTCACAGATTCGTCACACATTTTCTCCCAAAATTCTCCTCGATTTCTCCCTGATTATTCACGGATTTTTTATGACGTTTTCACAGATTTTTGAGGATCTGTCACAGATTTTCTCCCGGATTTTCTCACAGATTTTTCACTAATTTTTCATTGATTTTTTTTCCCATTTTCCCCCTGATTTTGCCCAGATTTTTCACTGATTTTTTCCCATTTTTCCCCCGTATTTCTCCCCGATTTTTCACTGAGTTTCCACGGAATTGTCACAGATTTTCTCCCAGATTTCTCCTGGTTTTCTCCCTGATTATTCCCAGATTTTTCATGACGTTTTCACAGATTTTTTGAGGATCTGTCACAGACTTTCTCCTGGATTTTCTCCCAGATTTTTCACTAATTTTTCATTGATTTTTTTTCCCATTTTTCCCCCTGACTTTGCCCAGATTTTTCACTGATTTTTTCCCATTTTCCCCCCGTATTTCTCCCAGATTTTTCACTGAGTTTTCACAGATTTGTCACACATTTTCTCCCCAAATTCTCCTCGATTTCTCCCTGATTATACACGGATTTTTCATGACATTTTCACAGTGGTTTTTTGAAGATTTGTCACAGATTTTTCTCCTGGATTTTTTGCAGATGTGTCACGGATTTTTCACTTATTTTCTCCCAGATTTTCTCCCGAATTTTTTGCAGTTTTTTGCGGATGTGTCACGGATTTTTCACTTATTTTCTCCCAGATTTTCTCCCGAATTTTTTTGCAGTTTTTTTGCGGATGTGTCATGGATTTTTCACTTATTTTCTCCCAGATTTTCTCCCGAATTTTTTGCAGTTTTTTGCGGATGTGTCACGGATTTTTCACTTATTTTCTCCCAGATTTTCTCCCGAATTTTTTTGCAGTTTTTTGCGGATGTGTCACGGATTTTTCACTTATTTTCTCCCGGATTTTCTCCCGAATTTTTTGCAGTTTTTTGCGGATGTGTCATGGATTTTTCACTTATTTTCTCTCAGATTTTCTCCCAGATTTTCTCCCGAATTTTTTGCAGTTTTTTGCGGATGTGTCACGGATTTTTCACTTATTTTCTCCCAGATTTTCTCCCGGATTTTCTCCCGAATTTTTTTGCAGTTTTTTGCGGATGTGTCATGGATTTTTCACTTATTTTCTCCCGGATTTTCTCCCGAATTTTTTTGCAGTTCTTTTGCGCATGTGTCATGGATTTTTCACTTATTTTCTCCCGATTTTTTTGCAGTTTTTTGCGGATGTGTCATGGATTTTTCACTTATTTTCTCCCAGATTTTCTCCCGAATTTTTTGCAGTTTTTTTTCGGATGTGTCATGGATTTTTCACTTATTTTCTCCCGAATTTTTTGCAGTTTTTTGCGGATGTGTCATGGATTTTTCACTTATTTTCTCCCAGATTTTCTCCCGAATTTTTTGCAGTTTTTTGCGGATGTGTCACGGATTTTTCACTTATTTTCTCCCAGATTTTCTCCCGAATTTTTTGCAGTTTTTTGCGGATGTGTCACGGATTTTTCACTTATTTCCTCCCGGATTTTCTCCCGGCTATTTCCCGGATTTCTCACATATTTTCCTGTATTTTCCCGGCACAGCTGGAGCTGGAGCGGGAGGAGCAGCAGCGCCTGCGGGCAGCCCTGGCCGCCAGCCAGCGGGCACTGAGGTCCTTCAAGAGAGGTCAGCAGGGTCCCCGTGTCCCCTCCAGGGCCACCAGTGCCACCCCAAACCAACAGCCCCGGTGCCCGTGGTGGCATCACCCTCATTTCCCCCTTTTTCCCCCCTTTTTCCCACCTTTTTCCCTCCCTTTCCCATCCCTTTTCCACCCCTTTTCCCATCATTTTTCCCCTCCTTTCCCTCCACCTCATTTTCCTTTCACTTCTCACCCTTTCCCCCCCTCATTTCTCAAACCTTTCCCACATTTTTTCCACTTTTCCTCCCCCATTTCCACCCGTTTTCTGCCCTTCCCCTCCCTTTTTTCCCCCATTTCCCACCCCTCATTTCCTCTCTTCCCCACTTTTTCCTCCCCCATTTCCCACCTTTCCCTCCCCCCTTTTCCCAAACTTTTCCCATCCTTTTCCCACCTTATCACGCCTCATTTCCCCCTTTTCCACTCTTTTTTAACATTTTCCCCCTTCTTCCCGCCTTTCTTCCCCCTTTCCCACTTTCCCTCCCCCTTTTCCTACACTTTTTCCAACCCCTTTTTCCCTCCATTTCCCACCCTCATTTCCCCTTTCCCACCTTTCCCTCCCCTTTTCTGACCCTTTTTCCTATCCTTTTTCCACCCTTTTCCTTCTTTCCCGCCCTTTTCCTCCCTTTCCCAATCTTTTCCCACCCTTTTTTAACCTTTCCCCTCTCCTTTCTGCCTTTCTCTCCCATTTCCCACCCTTTTTCCCTGAATTCCCCCCTCATTTCCCCTTTCCCACCCTTTCCCGACCCTTTTCCCCCCATTTCCCACCCTTTTTCCTATTCCTTTTCCCACCTTTTCCCTCCATTTCCCAAATCTTTCCCCCTTTTCCCACCCTTTTTAACCTTTTCCTTCCCTCTCCTGCCTTTTTTCCTCCATTTCCCCCCCCTTTTCCCCGATTTCCCACCCTCATTTCCCTTTTCCCACCTTTCCTCCCCCTTTTCTTACCCTTTCCCTCCCCATTTCCCACCCTTTTTCCTACCCTTTTCCCACCCTTTTCCCTCCCATTTCCAAATCTTTTCCCACTTTTTTACCTTTCCTGCCTTTTTTCCACCATTTCCCCCCCCTTTTTCCCTGAATTCCCACCCCTCATTTCCCCTTTTCCCACCTTTCCCGACCCTTTTTCTGACCCTTTTCCCCCCCATTTTCCACCCCTTTTTCCCATCCTTTTTCCCGCCCTTTTTCCTCCCATTTCCCAAATCTTTCCCCTTTTTCCACCTTTTTAACCTTTTCCTTCTCCTTTCCTGCCTTTTCTTCCTCCATTTCCCACCCCTTTTTCCACCCCTTTTTCCTCTATTTTTCCACCCTCATTTCCCCTTTCCCATCTTTCCCCCCCTTTTCTGACCCTTTCCCTCCCATTTTCCACCCCTTTTTCCTATCATTTTTCCACCCTTTTCCCTCCCATTTCCAATCTTTTCCCACCCTTTTTTAACCTTCCCCTTCCTTCCTGCCTTTTCTTCCCCATTTCCCACACTTTTCCACCCTTTTTCCCCAATTTCCCACCCCTCATTTCCCCCTTTCCCATCCTTCCCTCCCCCCTTTTCCTACACTTTTCCACCCCTTTTTCCCATCCTTTTCCCACCCTTTTCCTTCCCATTTCTCAAACCTTCCCCACACTTTTCTTCCACTTTCTCCCCTTTTCCTTCCACATTTTCCACCTTTTTTCTGCCCTTCCCCCCCTTTTTTCCCCCACTTCCCACCTTTTTTACCCACCCCTTTCCCTCCCTTTTCCCTCCCATTTCCCAAATCTTTTCCCACCCTTTTTTAACCTTTCCCCTCTCCTTTCCTGCCTTTTCTTCCCCCATTTCCCACCCCTTTTTCCCCGATTTCCCACCCCTCATTTCCCCCTTTCCCATCTTTCCCTCCCCCCTTTCCTACACTTTCCCACCCCTTTTTCTCCCCATTTCCCACCCCCTTTTCCCATCCTTTTCCCACCCTTTTCCTTCCCATTTCTCAAACCTTCCCCACACTTTTCTTCCACTTTCTCCCCTTTTCCTTCCACATTTTCCACATTTTTTCTGCCCTTCCCCCCCTTTTTCTTCCCCATTTCCACCTTTTTACCCATCCCATTTCCCACCCCTCATTTCCTCTCTTCCCCACTTTTTCCTCCCCCATTTCCCACCCCTCATTCCCCCCTTTTCCCCCATTCCCAAACTTTTCCCATCCTTTTCCCACCTTATCACGCCTCATTTCCCCCTTTTTCCACTCTTTTTTAACATTTTCCCCCTTCTTTCCTGCCTTTTCTTCCCCCCCTTTCCCACCTTTCCCTCCCCCCTTTTCCTACACTTTTCCAACCCTTTTTCCCCCATTTCCCACCCCTCATTTCCTCTTTCCCACCTTTTCCTCCCCCCTTTTCCTACACTTTTCTGACCCTTTTTCCCCATTTCCCACCCTTTTTTACCCACCCCTTTCCCGCCCTTTTCCCTCCCATTTCCCAAATCTTTTCCCCTTTTTCCCACCCTTTTTAACCTTTTCCTTCTCCTTTCCTGCCTTTTCTTCCCCCATTTCCCACACTTTTTCCACCCCTTTTTCCCCGATTTCCCACCCCTCATTTCCCCCTTTCCCCCCTTTCCCGCCCCTTTTTCTGACCCTTTTTCCCCCTCATTTTTCCCACCCTTTTCCCTCCCATTTCCCAAATATTTTCCCACCCTTTTTTAACCTTTCCTGCCTTTTCTTCCCCCATTTCCCACCCTTTTCCCACCCCTTTTTCCCCGATTTCCCACCCCTCATTTCCCCCTTTTCCCACCTTTCCCTCCCCCTTTTCTGACCCTTTTTCCCCCCCATTTTCCACCCCTTTTTCCCACCCTTTTCCCTCCCATTTCCCAAATCTTTTCCCCTTTTTCCCACCCTTTTTAACCTTTTCCTTCTCCTTTCCTGCCTTTTCTTCCTCCATTTCCCACCCCTTTTCCACCCCTTTTTCCCCGATTTCCCACCCCTCATTTCCCCCTTTTCCCACCTTTCCCTCCCCCTTTTCTGACCCTTTTTCCCCCCATTTTCCACCCATTTTTCCCACCCTTTTTCCCACCCTTTTCCCTCCCATTTCCCAAATCTTTTCCCACCCTTTTTTAA